>NW_005842733.1:298488-317763 GCF_000455745.1 Alligator sinensis | reverse complement strand
TGTGAGGTGATGGATGAGTCCCACATGGCAACAGAGATCATGGGGGCTATGAACCACTTGGTGCAGGGGTGGCTCACTGGGCAGGGCAAGCTCACATGTGGGTTCATGATCAGTGACAATGGGGCCAATATGGTCAAGACCCCCCAAAGCAGAAGCAGGCTACCCTGGAACAATGGGAGAAAGGTGGAAAGAAAGGGGCGTGCATTGCAAAGGCGAGAGAGATCACCCAGACCATTGGGGAGATGTTTGCTGTCGATGGCCAGCCCTTCTCCCCTGTATGAGGCATGCAGGGGAGTACTTGAGGGAGGGGCTGTGCAAGGCAGGTCCACAGGTGACCTTACACTTCACCTCGGACATCTGGAGCAGCCAGGGTGGAGATCATACCTAGCTCTCCCTCACAGGGCACTGGTGTGACCGTTAGGCCATTGGTGGGCTCTCCTTCAAGCTGAGGTGATGGATGAGTCCCACATGGCAACAGAGATCATGGGGGCTATGAACCACTTGGTGCAGGGGTGGCTCACTGGGCAGGGCAAGCTCACATGTGGGTTCATGATCAGTGACAATGGGGCCAATATGGTCAAGACGGTCTGTGATGCCAATTTTGTTGGCATCCACTGTATGGCACACAAGTTCCACCTCATTGTCAGGATGCCTTGGAGGGGGACAGGGCTGCTGGTGACAGTGCCAGCACCACCAGCAAGCTAATTTCAAAATGCAGGAAGGTGGCAGGCTACTTCCACCAGAGCATCAAGGGGGGAAAGATGTTGCAGGACAAACAGGCAGAGCTGAACATCCCGCAGCACAAAATCATGCAGGATGTGGTAACTTGGTGGAACTCCACATACCTGATGCTCGAGAGGCTGGTGAAGCAACAGAAGGCCATCCTTGAGATGGCCTTGCTCAGGGAGATTGGGATCAGCAGCCCCCTTAACAAAGCTGCGTAGGATACCATCTCCCAGATCTTGGTGGTTCTCAAGCCCTTCCTAGAGGCCACTGCTCAGTGGTAGCAATGCCCTCCTTATCTAGGTGATCCCTATAGTGAGGGAACTTCAGAATCAAATGGAGAAGTTCCAGGATATCAATGTTCCTGGCTGGGGCAGGCCACTGTCACCAGATGTGCAGGCACTGGTGAAGCGGCTGAAGGAGGGCATCAAGAAATGGCTTGATCCCTTGTGATCCAGTACAGTCTACATCCTGGCTGCCATGTGTGACCTGAGGGTGAAGGGAAGCTTATGCAGCAGCTAAAGCCTGAATCAATGGGCAGAGGTGCTGGTGAAGAGATTCAGGGAGGCAAAACAGCAGAGGCGGGGGGACGTGGAAGAGGGGGATCCACTGTCCCATGCCAGCATGCCATCCACCAGCCAGTCTCCTCCTCCACCACAGGTGCTGCCAATGTGGGCCAAGGGCATGGCTTCCATGGTGGGGTCCAGAGGCACCAGACCCCACCATCAGGCAGGTAGCACTCAGGCCTTGGTAGCTGCCTATTTCACCAAGAACATGAAGTCACTGCTGTGCAACCCCTTGGCCTACTGGGCAATCTGCAGCCAGATGTGGCTGGATCTGGCCACCATTGCCCATGAACACCTGTCTTCATCTTTGTATCTTGAGCCTCACAACTCTACTGCAACTAGCAAGCCTCAGGTCTGTCAAAGATGTGATGAGCCTCCCTCGGCTTTTTCCAGCTAGGACTGTGTGCATGCGTGTGGTGGCTGGAGGTTATGGCACCTCCTTTCACCAGGGGGATCCTTGGTCCTGGAATTTCTTGGGGCTGCTGCACTGCCAGCAGTCCCACCAGGCCTCCCTGACCCTGGCATAGTGCAGTTTTAGTGGTCATGCCCAGGACCTGGGGCCTTCTCCTTCCCAGTACTTCTTGCCCATGAACACCTGTCCTGTCCACTGACCAGTGTTCCAAGCAAGAGGGTGTTCAGCATTGCTGGTGATGTAGTGACACCCCACCGCACCTCCTTGAATCCTAGTTTGGTGGAGCAGCTGGTGTTCCTCAAGGTGAACCTCCCACTGCTGGGGTTCCCCAGGCTTCAGGTGTAGACGGAATGAGTGCCACCCTCCTTGCTCCATCTGCATCTATTTCCTTTTTTTCGTTTTTTTAAAACTATTTAATGCCCTGCTCTCAGAGCTGGAGGTGGCACTCACTGCATCACCAGTCAGCAGGGGAAGAACATATCCCTGCTGAGCTTCCATGCCAGAACAAACTTGGAGGTATGGACTGGAGCTATGGGGAAGGAGAAGGCCCCAGGTCCTGGGCATGACCACTAAAACTGCACTACGCCAGGGTCAGGGAGGCCTGGTGGGACTGCTGGCAGTGCAGCAGCCCCAGGAAATGCCAGGACTGATGATCCCCCTGGTGAAAGGAGGTGCCATAACCTCCAGCCACCACACGCATGCACACAGTCCTAGCTGGAAAAAGCCGAGGCTCATCACATCTTTCTGACAGGCCTGAGGCTTGCTAGCTGCAGTGGAGTTGAGAGGCTCCAGGTGAGCTCAGCTTAGCTGCCTGGGATGCTAGCTTTTGGGCTCAAAAACCCTTTGTTAGGCTGAGGAAGCACCTGCAGTTGGTGTGTGTGCTGTTCCTGGATGGAAGGAATAGCAAAGAAGCCAGAGGCTGGCATGCAATGCAGGCAAGAAAGCCAGTCAGTGAAAATGGAAATGGAGGCATCAGGGAGTGATGGACAGGCTGGGGTGAGGGGGAAGGGGCACTTTTCACAGACGAGACTATGAATTGCACTTCATCAACCTCCTAGGTACAGAAACTCATGGACTCAATATAGATTTTGGAATTATGACACACTACAACCTGCCAGACATCTGACTCCCCACGTACCTCTCCACTTTTACCTATGCTGCTACATCCCTCTTCCCCGTCCCTCCACCCCCCAGCCTGTCCCTCACCCCCTGATGCTTCCATTTCCATTTTTACTGACTGGCTTTCTTGCCTGCATTGCATGCCAGCCTCTGGCTTCTTTACTATTCCTTCCATCCAGGAAGAGTACACACACAAACTGCAGGTGTTTCCTCAGCCTGACAAAGGGTTTTTCAACCCAAACCCTTGCTAAGATATAGTTCTCTAACTATTCAGTTGGTCTACTAAAAGATACCAGATTGACCCAAAGAACCTTGTCTGCCAGTGCCATGTCCTTAGACCAATACCTCTAGGACCTGACTGGAAGGAGGTGGGGCCCTGGGCACATCTAAGCCTCAATGCTGGGGCTGACAGGGAGAGTCCTCTGGCAGCTGCTGGAAAAGAAGCTCCTGCAGGAGAGGAAAGAAAGGCTCTGTCACATTTTGGCTGCCTGAGATGCTGCTGATGCTACTGTGCTGCTTGCTTATTACCTGTTGTTATTTAAAGTGATGGACCAGGCTGAGGCTCTGGGGAGGAGAATACCTCATTGGGGCACACTACCATGTCATGTAGAGGCCCCAGCACCAGTGAGGGCATGCCTTAACACACACACACACACACACACACACACACACAGTCACATGTCATGAGTTTTGCTTGTGAGCACCTTGAGGTACAGTTTTCCAGAAACCCTTGCACCTATCTCCTTGAAACTTGACAGGCTTTGTGGCCTCAGCAGGGCTTACTCTTCTTGCATATTTCATTCAAATCAGGCAAGAAATGACAACGTGATAGGCAGTTTTGTGATTCCCAATTATAGCCTATGAGCAAAATGTCGAAACAGCACTGAAGCAGCAAAACAGTTTTGATGAAATGAAACAGAACAACGCTTTGAAATGAAATGAAACTCGAACCAAAACACTGTCCCATCGAAACAGCAAAACAGAAGTCAAAATGAAACACCACTGTTTCACGCTTTCCTCGTATTCGGTGCCTGAAAGCTTATCTAATATTTGTCCCAAATATATAGTTGGTTCAGTAAAAGATATTACCAAACAAACCTTGCTTTCCACATGCGTAGGCATGAACTCTGGATACTTTGGTCCTATTCCATATCTAAATGTTTCCCACAGCTAGCACCCAGGAATACTATCCTAATCTACCCCAGGTAAACTCAGAGCTTTCCTATTTGTCTAGTAGTCAGTGTACTGCAACTTGCATAGGCACTTGCCTCTCCCTAGTCTGACCTAATAGTCAGCCTTCGTCAATCTTAATCCTTCTCAGACAAGTAGCACTCTCTCTTACTTGCATTCTCTCTCTATGTATATAGATATATATACCCTATTCTTTTCAGTGGGGAACCTTTACTGCCCTCCCTGGGGAGAGGAGGACTTGGAACAGAGTCTATGCTCCTTTAAAACCAATAGCCTAGAGATTTAGGGGACTTTCCCAGGCAATGAGAGATCTCAGTTTTGGGACAAGTGCCCCAACTATTCACTGGGTGCGTCTACATGAGACACTATGTGACACTGTCGCTATTACACAGTAGGGTCAAAAATAACCCATGCAGTGCTGGGACTGTGCAGTACTGGCAGGTTCTCTGCAGTCATTTAATACTTGCTAAACCAGCTATGCAGTCAGGGAACATGTAGACGTGCCCACTAGGTTATTGGCTAAAAGGTGTATGGACCTGCCTCCAAGTCCTCCTCTTCCCAGAGTGAGCTGCATCCCTATATGAAAGCAGTAAGGGTTTCCCTGAACGGGTTTTCCATTGGGTCCTGCTCCTACTACTTCCCATTTCCAGTAGTTGTTAGTTATAATTTGCCTCTGTGGAACGATTTTCAGACTCCCAAAGACATTATGAGCTTCTAAGGAAATTATGAGGTAGCACTCAGAGGGCTAGAATTATGAGGTGGGGAGGGGAGGGATCAGGATCACATTTAGTCGTTTGGACACCTAAAAACTGTGTAAGTGCATCTTAAAGACAGATGAGGATTTGCTCCTTCTGAAACGAATTCTAGCCTCATTTAAGGCCTTCCAAAGCCATTGAAGTCAAGAGGAAAGCCCCTCCAGTTGGATGCATGTAAGTTTAAATGCACTTCTGATCACAGCTGGTCTAAGTGATGACAGACTTAGATCCATAAACAATGCCTGCTACACTCTGTTATACTGTAGCTACCTCACCACCACCACCCCCCCCGTTAGCCATATTTGTCTAAAAAAGAAGCAAAAATAAAAACAAGGGCTCACACGTTTTCTTGGACCAACCCTGTCTTCTGGCATTATTGCTGAAGAAAATGCTCTCTTATACTTTGGGACAGCATACCTTCTTTTGCTGCCCAGATTTTCAGGTTGAGATTTAATTGTATACCTTGCCTGCTGTGACCCAGACTGTGGCTCTCTGGAGACTTTGTACAAGCCAGTAAGATTTACGGAATTTGTGAAATAAAACAAACATGTTGCCATAAATTAAAATACTCGATTATCACCAGGAAATTCAGATTTTCTGCTTTATCATGAAGCTGTTTGGGACTATGAGGAATCCTACAATGCTCATAAAGGGAAAAATTAATTTTTGTGAAGGGCCAGAACAAAGGCTCTTTATAAATGAAGTTAGACTTCTACCTTCAAAGGTTCTACATGGGTGGTAAAACTCCCCAAATATGGACAACACTGTGGATAAATACTGAAGTTCATACACACTGAAAAGGCTTGTTAGGAATACTTTTGTGATGGGTATGTTTAATATATGAACATTAATTATATGAAATATTGAGGGTTTGTAATAATTTGTTCCAATGGCAGACTTGATACAGTGCAGATGATGGTGTCTATAATTATTCTTCAAGTAACACATTGGTATTAAAAAAGCTGTATTTTTAATGGGTAGAACATGTACAGAAAGACTCTCTTTCTCTCTCAATATAGTGGTGTGGCTATATTAATTCAGAACAGTCTAACATGTGTTCCAGTAACTCAAGCCAAATTCTTCTCTTGCTTAACTTGGTACCCCTCCATTAACCTCTCTGGAATTGCATCAGTATAACTAGGAACAGAATTTGTCCCCTTTCATGGTAGATTTCTCTTGGTTTCAGGAAAGCTAATGGAAGTTATAACTGTATTTTTCAGTCTATGTCTCTAAAGCCAGATATGCTTAAAGAAAATAGTCAGACTTTGTGGTTATATATGTTGCCCATTACTGGTGTTTGGAGAGACTTTAATTGCCTTTTGGGCAAGAATTAAGCCAGACCTTATATTCTGGCTGGGGGCAAAGAAAAGCTCCCTCCTTTGGCAGATATAGTTCATGATTTAAGATTTTTCTAAGTGAATGTAATGATCCTGCAAAATGCTGGATTGACAGCCTGGAACTCCTCTTTTCATACAGAGAGCAGGTACAGTATGGACAACAGCCATACAAACCCCCTCTACAATGCCTGCCAAATTACCTCATTGTTTCTCTGGAGGCACTGCATCTAGGTGGATCAAAAAGCAGTTCATTCTCCAGGTCCATTCCATCTGTGAACTCTCCACTGACTCTTCCACAAGTATGATATGGACACATGCCAGATAAGAACAAGTCTTCCAAATCATTTCCCAAGGGCCACTGCAAGGCCATCATATAGGAGAGACCTTTACTTACTATCCAGTTGGGCTGTTATTGGATTGTTGTTATTCGTGGAGCACTCTGGAGTTCATTACATATTCCCTGAGCTGTTCAACAACCCTTCACAAGTGCACACACATGTGCACACCCCACTCCCTACAAGATTTAGCACTGTTTGCTCTTGTAAACATCCATCTGTAAGGTCAGTTCCTTTTTCTCAGTAATGCCTGATTCTTCCTCCCCCTCCACATTAAAAGTGTTTTGCCGTGTCAGTTCAAGCACCTGGAATACTCACAAATCTCACAAAGCCACTAGCACTCTAAAGCTTTCCCCAAGTCCATTGTGAAGGTCTACTGACTCCACCAGTCCATTCAAGGCCAACCAAAACTTAGAGAAGTCACAGGTAGGAACCCTATAGGGAAAAAGGGATGATTAAACCATTAGGGTTAAGCTGAAAGCCTTGTTATCATAAACACAATGAATGTTGTAATTTTCCGTATTATGAAATGAGTGACAGCAATATCCTAGTTCTTAAGAACTGCCACCAATGTTGTAGATTTGGGGCCCCGTAGGACAACCTGTAGGTTGCTGAACTCCCTGTTAACTGCCAGCAACTCCAAGGGAATGGTATAACAAGGTGAAGGGGAGACAAGACAACCTCTTCCATAGTCACAAGAAGTTGTACAATAGGTGCCCCTTAATTGATATGGTGCCACTGAAAAACACTCTGGAGGTAACATCCTCCAAGAGGATGTCCACTGGTTTCAGAGCTGGTTTGTGCTACCTCCTAAATGCAATCCAGAAAGGGGTGTAAACGAGAAACATAGAGGTATAATTATCAGTGGAGTAAAAATGGAGACGATGGCTGTTGGCAGGGGCAGCACTAGAATATTGGCTTGGTTGTTATGATGGGATGAAGTTTTCAGTATAATTTCAGCTGTTAGAGAGGCAGATGTTTCTGTTACTAATGAGCCCTTTCTTATAGATCAGACTTAAAAACACTTCTATAAATCTGCTATTGGAGAAGATAATAATAAAAAGAAGCCTGAGCATTCTGTTTCACAGTATGAAATCAGTAGGTAGGCAGAATAGGCTGGTATACTTAAAACAAAGCTTGGCTCAAAGGCAAGTTAAAATGTTAATAAGTTAAAATTCAGTACTTTCCAAATCTAACTTGATAATCCTACAAGTTTAGTTACCTGAGGCCCAACTTTCTTGTCACAATGGGCTTTCCTTGAAACTTTAAGTAAGTGTGAGTTCAGTTTTGATATTAAAGGAAAAATAGTTCATCCCACTTCACACAAACAATGGCTTTATTGAATGTTAATTGAATAATTATTGAATGGATAATGTCTATAATCCAAATCTTGGACCTATAACATAGGAGCCAACAACATCCATGCCACAAAGTTCCTACATGTGTCCTCATTAGAGAACCCTTCCCATTCCCAGCACCTACTCCTGCACGTCCAGATCTACATACCATTTAGCTCCTGAAAGGTCAGATTAGTAGGGAGCTGAGGGTAGAGAGTGCCTGCTTAGATCCATGAAAGCTTCAGGCTAACTGATTTACAGTCTGAGGCAGATGAATCTTTAATGGGGAGAAGTCCTCTAATATAGCATTGCTCAACCCATGGGTCGTAACCCAAAAGTGGATCACAAAAATACATGAAAGGGTTACAAACAAACTTTAAAAATGGATCATTAAGATTCTCCTTTACAGGAGAAAAATGTGGGAAACCGTCACTTTTTCCTTACAGGGTATCGTAGTTCTACCCTGCAAGGGGCTGCTTGGAGACCCCTGTGCCCCACAAACCCTCCCCCCCCACACACACACACACCCTGCCCCACACACTGGGGAGCTCGGCCTGGGGGTGGGAGGCAGCAGGTCAGGAATAAGGACATTGGGCTGGGACCGGCCATCAATGTTTGCAAATGGGTCCTGCTCCAAAAAAGGTTGAGAACGGCTGCTCTTAATACATCACTATTTCCAAATTACAAGTTCAGGGGCAAATGAGATAGTTCATTGGAATGAAGGTGACCTCTGACTAAAAAACTGGGGAGAAAGGATGACTTGCAGAGACCAGAATAACAGATAATTACAGCCCAAATTTATAGCCCAGATAAATACCAATTGCTATTTTAAACCCATAGGGATTTCCAATCCTCCCCACCTCCCTGCACGCAGTCACTGTTCAGAGATTAATGCAACCTATGGTAACCCCCATCGGCTTTACCCATGAGGCAAGATATATGGAGGCTGGACGCCGTGGTACCTGAGCGCCTTCACTCACTGCACAGCTCCATAATGCATTTCTCTTCAACCACCTTTTACAAACCATGCTGACCATTCCCAGGATTGGTCAGCCTACGAGTCTGTGGGAAAGGACAACAGTGACCATCCCTGTCAGCTAAATCAAGCTCAGAAGTTGGCCCAATGAAACATGAGAAATTGCAAGCTTTGATTATCCATATGGATCAATCTGGATTTATTCCAGACTGCTTCATTAATAGCAATCAAAGACATTGCTTTAATGGATTTTTTATCCTCAAAATTATGATCATGAGGAATTTGTTCTGGCTATTGATTTTGAAAAGCCTTTTCATTTGCTTCAATAACTTTAACTTATTTCATATTAGTTTGGCCTTAAATATGTTAGATAGGTCAATCTCCTTTATTCAATTCCACAGTTATGTTAAATCTAAATGATCACAGTTTGGGTATGGTTTATGTATTGTGGCATTGGACAGGATCATTTTTTCTCTGATACTTTTGCTATTACACTAGAACCTCCAGCATCCTTGTCTTAGAAGGAATTGGTAATTTTTAGGGAAGAAGCCAGTGACATTTCACCTAGTCTCTCTATGTGGAAAAGATGTTAATTTGTCATTTTTATAAGCTAAGATTATGGATGTTATGCTGGAAATCACTGAATGTTCAGGTTTATTATTTGTTAATTGGGGTAAGTCTCTTAAAGCCATTAGGCAATTTAAATGTAGCTCTATTTGAGCAATATCCTTTATTGGATCCACCATTATCCTTTAAATATCTTGGTGTGCAAGGGGATAAAATTAGAAAGAATTTGTTTGCTTTCAATTGCCAGCCTCTGCTTGATAAAACTATTAGCTATTTAGCTAATTGGACGGTTCTTCCATTATCATTAATTGGCAGAATTAATACAATTAAAATGGTGGCTTATCTAAATGTTTGTGTTTATTTCAAGGTATCCCCATCAAGTTCCCTAACATGTTTTGAAAGCTCTCAGTTCTATAATTAATTCTGTGGTAGGGGTTAGAGGTAAAGTTAAGATTAATTTTGAAACTCTGTAACTGCTCAGACAGTCAGCAGGATTGGCTTTCTCTTGCACTTTATTTATTTTGGCTGAACAATTGCAAAAAGTTGTTACATGATTTCGACAAGCACCAGCATTATGAAGCCACACAGACCAGATCCTGAACAACACTGAGAGTCCTGACCTTGCAAAGCACTTAAATATAGCAAATCACATGCATGGCCCCACTGAAGGCGATCGGACAACTAACTAGGTAAGCACATAGTTAAATGCTTTGCTAGTTTGGGTCCTGCCTGCTCCACACCATGCACGACTAAGCCTCAAACTCCTCCCTCATATACTTAGCCAGGATTTAAAAGCTTCCCGTAAGAATAAGCAAGCAAAACCTGTGTATCCGTACACTTACACGTTGGGCCACATTCTCAACAGATGATTGCCTTTTGGTCAGTTCTTTTATGCCAGATTTAGGAGAAGCCTCCACCCAACTTTTTTTTTAATGTTCATGGAAGCTCAGATTACTCCTGCAAAAATTGTACTTGCACATTTTACACCCACGAGACATATATGTACAAATCATTTGATTTAAGTAGCTTCCTACCTGGTTTTCAGAGAGAACAGGTGCTTCCCTGTCTTAATGGCATGACTTGTGTCAGGCACTAACACTGAGCATAAAAACTGTGGCCACATGAATTTTAAAGTCAACTTGTACCCCTAAGAAGGTAGACCCATATCTAAGGATCCTCATTCATCAAGATGCATCAAGAGACTGCCCCAAAGCACAGCTATAATGGGTATAGCAAATAATGACCATAGCTATTGCAGCAGACTTGAATCAGGATTTCTTTGCCAAATCCATGTAAGTCAGAGTCTTATTATTTGTCAACAGGATTTTATCAGCTACCATTGACCAGACAGATTTCACAAAACCGATGAAACCCAGTGTTTTATTGGTGATTTACCTGCATTGCTTTGGAACTTGGATTTTCTGCCTTCTTCTGTCCATTCCTTCTCTGTTAATGCTGCTTAAAACCAGCTTGCATTTGGGTTCTGTTTGTATCATTTGTATTTAAACTATTTGTTGCCATTAATGAGGCTGAACCCAATGTTACAATATTCCTGAGTGCATATGGATGTCTAACGGAAGTGTTATTTGCTTTTGCTTAAAAATCAGCCTTAATAGGTCTAGCTCTCTAAAGGTATCTTCAGTGATCTATTGGCTTCCTATATCTAAATCACTAGATCAAGTCTAGCAAGGTTAGGCAGTAACTGAAATTGGAATGAATGTGTGATCTCCATTCAGAAACAGACAATATCATATACCCCACCTGGTGCCTTTAGTATCAGTCTAATCTGAGAGTCCAAGCACTGAATAGCCACCTGAACCAGTGAGAGGGTAGTTGATCTTCACCTCCTTTCAGACAGGGTGTATTGCTTGAGTGAAATGGTCTTGAACTGCTACTGCTACAGTGCGTGTGGCACTTGTTCTATGGAGAAACAGAGGACCTGAGTCACTGAGGTTGACAATCTGGCTTGTTTTATGGGCACTAAATTCTCTGCAATAAAAATCAACTTGAACTGAATGGCATAAATACATATAACTCCCATTAGTGTCAGTAGAAGCTACACACTTCCACTGACTCTTCCTTGCATTCCAGTGAAGGGACAAGTTGAGTTGCCCCTTGAGTTGACAATAGCTACATCTCTGTAATAGCGTAGGTAATAGGCCAAATGATGCCTTGATTTGCACCAATATGCTTCTGGACCAATCCCAATTAGTTCCATGGAGTCATACTGGTGTAAAATCCATGTCAGTGATATCAGGATCAAGCTTAATGTCTGTGTAGATGGAAGTGACAACAGAAACTGATCCTATATGTACAACCAGAATCTTAGGGCCAAACTGAGACAAGAGGTAAGCATACAGTGTATTCACTCACTCATACAAGATCTGAATCTTGCCCACACTTGCAAGTATCAAAAGAGCCACAAGGAAAAAATATTCTGTAATGAAACATTAGCATGGGATAGCAACACTTTCATCATTCTGAGAGTAGAGATATAACTCTGTATATCATTAACTAAGACAACAATAAATTAATACAATAGCCAAGTAATAGTGCTGTAATGCTTTCATGTATGAACTGGAATGTGAATACTGAGCTTTTCATTTCATGGTTGAAAAATACATGAGTTGACCCAAATATTAATTTCTGCATTTCAGTCATTTACATATCATGGGTCAGTAATCATTTCTTGCATAAATGACTTTTCAAATGAGAAGCAGTATATTGTAATGGTCTATCATATTTACAAACATCTCATTGTTTTCCCAACTTAGCACTTAGTATTTAAAATATACTGGACCACATATTGTTTGCCAAGTACAATATAAAAGTGGCTCATATAAAATGCAGAGAGGATTTTCTTTTACTATTATCCATAATTTATAAAGTTCATAAACCACTGAGTGGCATGCTCCTGCCCCTGGCATGTCCAGAGCAACATCACTTGCAATGGGCACATTTTTCCAGTGATGTATCTGGGAGGATAACACCCATCTCAAGGTCCTCCCTTATCCTAAAAATCTTCCTCCTTTGAATATCTAGAGCTGTCAAAAGGATCAGTAATATTATTTTGAAAGTTCAATACATCCTGAAATTTTTTGTTACAGCATGCAACAACGGCCAACAAACTGCCTAGGGTATCTTTTTTTCCAATTATTTTGCAAAGCTAAAATAATACATACAAAACCTCACTTTTTACTTACTAGTATTAAACTGAATCCATCATTTTGGATTGTTCATTGTTTCTAATTCCCCAGCCCTGTATGGATCGCAGATGCACTAGGCAACATATCCCAATGAAATCCTTGTCTCTCAAAGTAAATAGTGTTAAAGAACTGGATTAAACAGGAGACTAGTTCAACATATATCCCCTGCCCCAGCACAATTAATTTACACACACATGCCTTGTTCTGTAATTATAATTCTAGAGGTTAAATGTCAACAGCATACATACCCACTGCACTACACATCACTTCGTTCTCTCCTGGTGTATCTGTTTCTGTCTTTAATTTAGTCTGTGTAATTCAAAATGTGAGAGGTGACATTAGTTATTCAACAATTTCTTTGAGTTAGATTTTTGAGGAGAAAGCGGTATCCTGATTTGTTTTTATATACATTTTTGTAAGTCAATTTTCTGACTTTCTTTTGTCTGTCTTTGGCCAAAAAAAAAAAAAGAGGAAGAAGAGATTTAGGAAGTTAGCTAAGAGTTAACTGGCTAGCTTTCAACTGTCACAAGTGTGTCCTACAACTACAGACAGAGAAACAGAAAGAGAGGGTTGGGAGAGATGTAAATACAATAGGCCACTGGGGGAAAGGGTGAGGGGGGGAACGACGTGTATGGAGAAATCTCTCCTTAGAACCCTTAAAACAAATCTTCCCCTTTTTTCCTTGATTTTTTTCTTCCCCTATTTTCTAAACACAACGTGTGCTGGGAATGATTGTTATTATCCAAAGGACCTTAGTTGCTGGCTCACTGCATCTCTGTTTATGAAATGCCATAACAAAAGTGAGCTCACGCTTGTGTGCTTCCAATGCATGATGTTCCTGTGTGCCAGATGGGCACTTTCATGACTGTATGAGCGTGGATTATTTCATTTCCTACATCTGGGACTCCAAATGGCTGCACAGAATGCCACAGGAGAGAGGCACAGCTCTTCAACTCGGGGAAACCTACCTTCACAAGGGATCCAACTGGATCAGAGGGGATGAAGCAGAGCAGCCCCAAGTGATATCTGAAAGTTCACATAAACCACAGCCATAAGGGAAACCTTTAGAACCAGGAACAAGACAAAAATAAACACTAACTAATGCTGGATGTCAGCTGCAGGGGGAGAAAAAGGGAAAATAAACCATAAGCAGTTTCTTGTCTGGCCAGAGAAGATGTGTTTGGAATGCTGTTTTGTATTTCAGCTTAGAGACTATGTTGTGACCTTCAGAGATCTCTAGATATTACAAGTTCTACAGATAGCCAAAGAGAAATGTACCAAGGAGAGCTGGCAAATACCACATCAGCTTGGTTTAATTTTGGCTTTAATGTTGCTCAGAGCCCATTCTAAAACTGGCAAGGAAGCATTTTAAAAAATACTATGGTGTCTTACAGTAATGGTCCAAAATGCTACACTTGATAATAATGTTATCTTCAGGTTTTGGAACAATTGCTAGTGTTTTAAAAAAATTAAGGAGCACTTATCCTTTGTGTTAAATCCAAAGACAATGGGAATAGATCCTCTCTGAGTATAAACTGGTACTGCTCCATGGGCTTAAATCGACTGATGATAAGGCCCAATGTATTTCTACGCACATACTCCATTTCAGAGCCTTCAGAACACGAAAAGCTACTAGGAAGGGATGAAATAGATTATCGTACATATTTGATTGAGTTAACCAAAGTACAAAATGTACAGTTAGCCCACTAGCTTCTTTGCCATTGAAAAGGTAAGAAAGAAAAAAAGAAAGAAAGAAGGAGTTTGTAACACAGAGTAAAAAATAAACAGCAGTTCACTTCACTATTTTGCATAAGATATTTACAAACCCCAGCATATTACTGTTTGCTTTATGCATTTTCACATCCTGCTCAGTTTAGAGCAGTAATTTTCTGCAAGGACAACAGAGGGGGGAAAAAAAGCATGCTTTACACTGCTTATATTAATTACATTTTTTCATTACCCATCATGTTTTCTACGGGCTTGTGTATTATTACTGCAAAATGTAATGAAACAGAAAAGGAAAAAAGAATGGACTTCTGGGAAATTTTCCAATTCTTGAAATGCAATGTTAATTGAGAGCTATTTTTAGGTCAGCACAGAAAGAGCAGGACCCACTGCCATCAGTGTACAAAATGGGTACAGCCCAGGTGCAGCTCAGCCTGTGTGAGGATATCAGCTTCCACTGTTGGAGAAAGAGGGAGGGAAAAGAGTTCTCTAAAGGGGTTGCTCCCATTGGGTGTCAAGTGGTGTCTATTACTGTGTGAAAAGTTCTCAATGTAGAAATGAAGAGAAAGGTCACAGGGTTGGCCTTATGCCAGGACCCACCAGGTTTGAGCCATAGCAGTTCAGGAAGGAGCTCCAATGGCTCCCATGATGGGAGGTCAGATTAAATGAAGGCGGGTAGCTCTCTTTGTTTTAGTGGCTGAATTCCAGCTTGGGGAGGGAGGAGGCTCTGAAAGTCAACATAAAATAAAGTCCAAAAAAATATATCAGAAATGTGATCCCTTTAATTTATATATCTCCTAAAAGGCTGCCAAAAATCAATTATTTTAATGTGTATATAGCACAGCCATGCACTGATTCAAGTTCTTTTGAAGTATTTTTAAACAGCCATTGCACAAAGCCATCCTCTCTCCCATATGCAAAAAAATGAATTGAAAAACCACAATTTCTCACAGTCACTTTGATCGTAGTGAAAGACACACAAGGCCTGTTCAAGCAAATCTAAGGCCCCCTGCTAAGTCATTTGACTGGAACTTTTGCTGCAAGGTCCAAAAAATCAGTGGAGTTCCTTCTGTGCCCAAATTATCCATCCCATCTGTTATGCAGTGGGAGGAAAGGTGCTCACTCCAGTGGCAGAAGAGGAAAGGGGGATGGACATTTATGACTCTGGGGAAGAGTGGGTGGAGGTTCTCTATTAAATAGGGAAGAATACCTTTTGATGTGCACCAACATAAAGGGAGAGAACATTTTGAGTTCCCTGGGGGTTAACACTATCAACACAAAGCCATTCATACCCCACTTCATGCAACGCTAGAGTAAGAGCAACACCCTAACATGAACATTTTAACTTGCACCTGCAGCTGTAGCTTTCGCAATACCACCAAATCAACCACTGATCATAAAAGTGACTCTACCAAAAGTGCTCCAAGTTTTCCAAACTCTAAACATACTTTTAGCCATCAGTTAGCCATGACAGAGAGTAAAATACAAAATGACTTCTGGATCAGGAGTCTGTTCTCATGAGCAGATATGGTCAAAAGGGAACATATCAGTCACAGGGCTCAAGCAGGGCTACAGGTTGGATGTGCTGACCCATCAAACAAAGCTGAGCATGCAGTCAGAAAAAAAAAGCTTCAGAGGTGGGAAGTTAGGGGGAAATTGGGTCCTACCCCTGGCTAAACTTGAGTCTGACCTGAGGAAGGGCTGCCATGTTCATTTCCAACAGTTCCTTCAGCACCATCCAGCAATAGTAACTTGACTGGTTCAGTTACTATGCCTGGGCCATCAATGTGCTCTGTGTCAACTCCAATGGAGTCCACAGAGCATAAGTGTTTAAGACAACAATAACTTGGTGCCACTTTTTCTACACAGGCTATAGTGTTATTATTAGGGAACTCTGGGCATGTCTACACATGTGCATTTAACATGCATTAACCTAATTTAAGGTGCATAAAGCAGGTATCAAATTTATGCATGAATATCTAAGTCACATTAGTGAACATGTAGACATGCTAATGTGCATTAATGTGGTGTTTGTCCATTGACTTGGAACTAACTTTAGTCCCAAGTCAATCTGCACACCCACATTAATTTTGCCTTAGCACATACACATGTAGATGTGTGCCTAAATTGCCTTAATGCACATTAGGCTAATGTGCATTAAGTTTAAGCATGGGGAAAGCATATGTAGACATGCCCTCTATCTCTCAGTCTGGTACTTATATGACCCTAGTAATCACAATGTCAAAGTACCTTGCTTAGATGTCTTTTCCCTCATTCTTCTGCTATCCATCCTGTTCTGTTACCCATGTTCCCCCCCTTGGCTCCCTCGCACCATGCCCCTGAGCTATGACTGCCCCCAACCCAGCTCAGCCAGTGCCCCATTCATGGTGACTTGGGTCCCAGCCGGAGCGGGTCGATGGACAATCGGAGCCTGGCGGCTCCTCCAGAGGCGCGGCGCAGGGGAGCCAAGGGAGGGAGCCTGTGGCCCCATGGTCTGTGCACAGGGCAAGGGCAGCCTGCAACTTTGGGCTGCACCCAGCCTCAGCTCCCTGCCTTGCTGCTGCTGCTTTGACAGTAGTGCGGTACTACATGCCTCGTTGCCCAGCCCACCCAGTGGCAGGACTCGCATGGTGCCACACGGCGCCGCTGTAAAAGCAGCAGCAGCAAGGCAAGGAGCAAAGGCTGAGTGCAGCTCACAGCTGCAGCCCACACTTGCCCCGTGCACAGACCAGGGGGCCATGTGCCCCTCTTTGGCTCCCCTGCGTGTGTCCCTGGATGAGCTGCTAGGCTCTGACTGTCCCACAACTCAGCCCAGCCAGGCCCCAGTCACTGTGAATGGGGCCCTGGCTGGGCCAGGTCGTGGGACAATTGGAGCCCAGCAGCTCCTCCAGAGACACATCATGGGGTGGGGGGGGAATGGGCCCAGAGCTGAAGTGAGTGGGGGGCAGGGAGGAGGGAAATGAGCCTGGAGCCAAACCAGCAGGGGGGAGGGGGAAGAAATGGGCCCAGAGCCGAAGCAGGGGGGTGGGGGGAAACGGGTCTGAAGCTGAATGGAAATAACCCCAAATCCATGTTCTTCCATGATTAAAACAAAAGACCACTATATATAGAGAGAGAGAGAGAGAAAGAGAGAGAGAGATCAGTTGGGCAATATTTTATTGATATAGTTACAAGTTAAAGCAATTTGGAAGCCCACCAGTGTCTCTATCATCATAATAAAATACATTCTAAATATCTATATGTTTTGATGTTTGCTTTTGGTTTTCTTACGCTAGAACAATTAGAGCTCCCCCTGACCCCTTCGCTAACTAGGATATGGGGACATCTCCTCTGCAGGTCTCATCCTGTCTGGCAGCTGGGCACAATGGGTGTGTGATGGGGGCATGTGGGGTTTGCAGGACGGGGGTGGGAAGGGATATGAGCTGCCCCCCCAGTGGTCTCCTGCACCCTTACAGCACCTCCCCCCCTCCACTCCCTACTTACCTGGAACAGAGTTCTTGTGCAGGTTGCTGCAGCCTGCATCACCGTTTGCCCGGCACGGGCAGGCAGCGTGCTGCATCATCGGGGCAAGGGGCAGGCATAGAGGGGGTCCTCTTTGGAGGACCTTAGCCTGCGGTTTTCTCCAGGCATGGTCCTGCCCCACTTCTTTTCTGTGGGGGGTTTGAAACCTGGATCTCCAGGTGTCAAATTTTGAGCCCACACTGCAAATATGCAGCAAACTGCATATTCTCAACTGGGTCTCAAACAGCTTTGAGACATGGCAAGAGGCACATGCAGGCTCATCTGGATGTGCCCAATGACTTGGTCCTGTAGTGGTTATTGAAGTGTTTTAGGTGTTGGTGTAACTCACCCAAAGTTTCACAATAATGTTGGCTTCTGCAAAGCTTTCTTGAACTTGTCTTCAATTCTTTCCTCATCAAAAATCCCAGTTACAATGAAATCAGTGCATACCAGATATCATGGGGCATGATTTTGCATGGAAAGGTAAAGTCAACACTGATGGATTTTTCCTAAGTAGTTCTGATAGATAAGAGAAATCAAAAGAGATAGTCTATATTTCTAATGCTGATAGAAGTAATAGCTCATAAATATAAGCTAACATGAATTCTGACATTTTGAATTTAGACAGTTGAGCTCAAACAATTATAGCAGAATTGACAAAGATTTCCTTATAGGAATGCAACATCAAAACCAATAACTTCTGTAGTTAAAGAACATTTAAAGCCAAAGCAAAGCATGTACATTAGAGCACATATCTGGGTGCCTATCCATGCTCCCACAAGCATACACAAGGTATAATACTGTGGTTTTTCTGTAGTCTATTGGCAAACATCCAGGGTAAAGTCCTGATCCCAGTAGTAGCTTTGACTGTTTTTGACTCCATTGACTGCAGTGGGACCAGCACTTTGATGATGAATCCTCAACGGTTTCATCCAATTGAGTCATAGAGATTGTTTAAGTTTATTAGATAAGATCATTAATCTGTTTTATAAGTTTCTGTTTACAGATCCGGGATCCAGAGTGTGTGGCAAAGAGAAGCCCTGAGAGGGATAACATCATTGATAGAAGTGAGGACTTGACATGTGACTTTGCCGTGACGCCTACTGAAGCCCTGATCGTGCAGTTCTTCGTTCTGAATTTAATTATGTGTGTGTGTGTTTATATAGGTTGTTGTTTGATTCGGTCTTTGGAGGACAAATTCCTTGTATTGACAGATTCTTAAGTAATGAACATGTGGTTTGATACAGTTCTGCCTTCAACAAGGGGGGATATCATAATCTGAGGATCTAATTATGTGTTTATATTGATTATTGTTTTAATTGTTATGTAACTCAATTCCAGGACAGCGAATTTTGTGTTTGTTTGTTTGTTTGTTTGCTCGTTGGACGACTCACAACAAGGTTCCTAAATAGAGTATATAGCATAATTAGCTATGCTCTCAGCAAGGGGGGATGTCACAACCCAAAGTTGGGGATTTTTGATTGTGTGGGCTTCGGCACTGCTAAATTATGTTCCCGCCGAATTG
>NW_005842733.1:290573-297928 GCF_000455745.1 Alligator sinensis | reverse complement strand
CGCCCGGCCACAGCCCGCGTGCACACAGACGGGCCGGGCTCGCGCCCGGCGAGGACGGGACCGGGAGCTGGCCCGCATACACTTCACCCTTTTTGATTTCGTTTTTAACTGGATCTGCCTGCATTGCTCTTTTTGTTTAAAGAAGTCACAGGTGCATCTAAGAATTTCACTAAGCAGGAGGTTGTAGGTGGCTGTGCAGGATGGGATCATGGAACCTGCCTCCACTGGACTGAATCAATAGATGATATTGCATTAGTGAAAAGAGATTCAAATGTTATTTTGAAAATTTTCCTTTAATGTATTCATTTTCTGCCACCATAGTTATAACTCGAATTAATTTAGTATGCTAGGTGTGTTTGAGTGGAGACAGTTATATGATGGTATGAACATACATAACTTTGTCTTTGGTCAGAAGCTACTTCAGGCATGTAAGCTAAGCACCAAAACTGTAAAAAGTATTTTGGCACCTAAAAATATAGACAGGCACACAGATCCAAGCTGCAGACACATGTAACTTTAAACTATTTTAGAAAGAGATGCAGGAACTTGCTGCTCAGGAGCCTTTATCAGCTGTTTAGCTTGAAATTATTGTATGTGTCCTGTCCATTTTTATACCAGCATAAGCAAACAAAACAGGTTTAAAATTATAGGGGCTCCATTTATATCAGTAGGGGGGGGTGGACATATTTAGCAGTTATATCAAACATCTTTAACCAGTATAATTTAAGATTGGAGAAACTATTATATCTGTCCACAACCCAGATACTCAAAGTTAGTTGCTCAATGAACGCAACAGGAGCTAAGTACCTGTGGCTACAAACTCTGTCTGGAATGCACTACAGGATGCAAATCTAGACAACAAACTTTCGTGTCAAGCACTGGTACCCTCAGATACATCACACTGCTCTGCATGGGCTCCCTCCATGTACAATGCTGCAAGGGCGGGCGGGGGGGAGGAGGGGGGGCAGAATTAGCGCTGCTGAGTGAAGGTGCCAATTAGCCTACCCTGTGCTCATTAACTGCCTGCAATACTCAGCAGATGTGGCTGCATTGCTCCTAATACAGCAGGCAGTCAGAGTATATGTACACTAAGTTTGCTCTTCCTATCTGAAGATCTGGAACCCAGCTGGATTTGAACAGAAAATCCCCTACACTGAATTCTCACTTAATGGTTCTTAGGCGTTTAGGATTAAATTTCTGAAAAACCCCATTAGGTGTTTATCTGCATCTTTAGGTGCCTACCTAGCATTTAAAATCTGGTTCTAAATTAGTTGCCAGGGTATCCTTCCATGTAACATCTGAAATCCAGGATCATGTAGGTAAAAAAACATATATTTGAAATTTAAAATATTCAAAATCTTCTTGATACTACACTATTATGTACTCAGAGGCGCAATGCCAAATAATCAATAATGTCTTTGTATGTTATAAATACAGGATTCTAACAGTCAAACTTGAAAGATGTTCAGTATCAAATTTAGAGCCACAATAGCCCTCTTCATGCTGTGTGTTCTGCCCTGCACTTCTTAGAGACAGCAGTGGGGGAGTCAACATTATACAAACATTAAATACTGTACTAGATGCTGAGATGAAAAAAAAAAGGTAATGTTTTAGGGTTTGTCATATAAACACCTTGGCCACTTCAAAATCATATCTAAAGATCTTTCTTTCTAAGTTTTCCTCTACACAGGGTTTTCTTATTTGCTTCATGATCCCTGAGTTTTAAGGATTTTTCCTACACATGGGAGTGAATCAGTAAGTCTGAAGAGAAGCTAGAGGTGCTACTAACTTTCAAACAAGAGGGACACAAATGCCCAGATTTTTTAAAGAATGAAGGTGTCTGTCTCCCATTAATCAATGCAATTTGAACCAAAAACTACCTGGTATCTTGATAAGTCCCTACCTGAAGGAAATATGGGCATATCTCAGGTTAAGACGTAGACAAAGGGACACAGCCACAGAGGTATTTCAGTGCCTAACAACAATGTTGATTTCAATGAGTTAGGCACTTTCATAAGAGAAAGGTCTTCTTCTTTCATATGGCTGACTTGGAGCAACAATTATCACTTCAGTTTAAGGTTAGTTAACCAGTCTAATGCTCTTGAGAAAAGGGACTGTATCTCAGCAATGTCACTGTCAAATTTGTATAAAGGGCAGAGTGTTGTTATGTGATCCATAGTTTGATCAGGGTTGCCACAATCATATTCTGCAGAACTCCTAATACACCATCTGTGCATCAAGTGAAAGGTGATTAAACAACTTTGTGGAGGTGGCTCCAAGTGACAGCCTGGATTCCTTGTATTCCTTTCAATACTACCATTTTCTGAAATGAGACAAGATTTACACAGTAAAGAGCAGAAGGACTGGTGAGACACACTGCTTTATAAAACAAAAACAAATCAAATGCTTATAATGGAGAGTACTAGGCTTATGTTCTAGTTGGGGATGGTCCTGCTTTGAGCAGGGGGTTGGACTAGATGACCTCTGAGGTCCCTTCCAACCCTAATTTTCTATGATTCTTTGTTTCTAGGTTTGACCAATCAGACTGAATAAGAGTATCTGAAAAAGAGATCTTATTCAGGAAGTGAAATACTTCAAAAATATGATTCGGAAATTACTCAGCTCTGAGCATTCACAAGGGTAGGAAGAGATTCTTGTACATGGCCAACAGTGACAGATTATGACATGCCGAGGACCTAAACTATGTCCATTTTAGGAGGACATTTTATATTAATTTATAAAAATAATCCAATGTATTATGTATTTTTGTCATATTAGAACAAAAATGTCCATATTTAGAGAGTCATTTTCCCATATCTCCTTTATTTACCGATTATTATAAAACTTGATATGGAGTCATTTTCTCTTCTTATTTAGAGGCCCCTCATATTGTAAGGCCCTAAACTGTAGCTTAAATAGCTTAAGCCTAAATCTGGCACTGATGGCCAAAGCACTCCAGCCAAACAATTGTTGGACATGGGCATGAGACCTATGTGGCTCAGCAAATTTGAAGTCATACCAATAAAAAAAATTTGTGTCTGATTCTCCAGTCCATTACGCTGGTGCAATTTTGCTGAAGTCAGTGGAGTAACACTGCCATAAAACCAGTTTAACAGAGTAGGTATCCAGGGCCTATATATTAAACATTAAACATTGCAGTTTACTCTTGCTGCTCTAGTGATCAGTAGTGACGCATAGGGGGTGCACAGGGGTACACATGCACCCCCTGAGAGCATTGGTGCACCCCCTGACCAGCTGCACTCACTGCTTAGGCAACGGGTGGGCAGAGCAGACAGGAGCATCAGTGCCCCCCCTGCAAGAGCTGGCTGGAGAGTGGAGCGCTGTGGTGCTTCCAGAAGCGGCCACAGCCACTTCTGGAATCAGGCGCAGTGATCGGCTGCAGGGATGAGCCACGGGGGACCTCACTTGGTGGGCAGGATTGGCCATGGGAGGACTCCCCCTGGTCAGCAAGATCAGCCAGACCCTGCCCCATCAGCTTGATTGGCTATGCCCCCCTCCCTGGTTGCTGACTGGTCACTGGGGGGGCATGCGCCCCTCCTGATTAAGGTGGCACCAGTTGCCCATGCTAGTGATTCTACTGCTGTCCTCTCTATCTTGCCCTGTATTGACCGCACTTTAACCATATAATTTCATTCAGGGGTTCTAATTCACAATATGTCATTTCAATACAACTCATCCCCCAAATAACTCCCAGTATTATCCTAATTGAAATGTTGGGGTATTTACTCAGGCTTAATCTATGTCTTTAGAAAAGGAGCCCCGTGGATAAAAATATTTGCCAGCTTCACCTGAGACTGGTTGGCTGAAGAGTGGGGAACTGGAAATATTGACTATTCTTTTTGTTTGTTAATCCACTTTTTCCAACTAATATGGGCATGGGGTGTATTTAGCTCTAAATATGTCAAATACTGCTTTAGGGAAGAAATTCCAAAGGGTAAAATAAGTATTTAGGATCAAATTAATTAGCTGAGTCCATAATTCTTTTAACACACACATTTCGGTTTTGCAGGGTTTTTTGTTTTGCTTTTTGCTGTAAACCATAAACATTGTCCCACTCTGGTACAGTGATTTCTTTTAAAATCCTGGCTTTCTAATACCAGAGGAGAGGTAAAATATTAACACATTGTTCAGGGGGAAAAAATGGGCTAGAGTGATTAGCCCAGAATGTAACAAATCTAAAAATAAATTGGCTTCATTTTCAGCTCTCAGACCAATGGAGGTAAAACAACTTTAATTAGTGTAACAGGACAATAGGAATTAAATTGGCTTGGTCACAAGATTTTTGCAGGATGACACTGATGGTATTACTATCCAACTTCAAAGATTTGGAAAGATGTGACTGCTAACACTGGAGAATAGAAACCTGTTTTTCATCAACTAGGCTGGCCTGACAAATTAAGTCTGTGGAGTCATTAGATTAAGATAAGAGCTTATCTCGTAGACTGACATTTATTCAGAGGTTTTTATATTGCTCAGCTAGTAATTAGTGCAGTTGAATTTTTAACACCACTTTGTCCAGTCATTTGACAGGTTCAAAATATATATAGTTTTAGTTTCAGGGAAAAAAATCCACAAATACAAAATAATTAGCCTTGGAAAGGTTTTAATTTTGAGAAAAGTTAGATGATGCTGAAGTATGCACCTAGCTCTAAGGATAACTTGATCATTTAATGACTTGCAAACAGAGAAAAGAAACTGTTCCCCACCCCCTCTCCCATTAAGTTTTTAGGTACTAAACCCCAGGTATTTTTTCTTTACAGGATCCATCATTTATTACATCCTATACATCTTCCCATGTTATAAGAGCATAATCAAAACTGTGATCCTATTCATTAATGATTGCCTGCTGTTTTACCCTGTTAATTCAATATACAGGCTGTGATTTCAAGGTGGAGTTTCAAAAGGATTTTTTTTCATATGGCTGATTTCACCAGATAAGGTTTAGTTTTCCTGTCTTAATTTTGTTGTAATAAACAGACTGCTCCACAATAAACTAATACATTACTTTTGAACACATTTTAACATTGCCTAAAACTAACAAATTTCAGTTTTAAGGCAGCTCATTTTGAGTAATCTTAAATTCAGAATTGGAATAATAATTAGTGATTAAACAAATGAGCCCTTATATATGGAAACTGGGCAGGTTTGTTATGGCTACATCTTGCTATTATTACAGTCACATCGTTTATTTTATTTTGAGTGCAGACAATCTCAACACCTACAGTTGTTACCTTCAGAAATATAGAGAGAGTGGAAGTTCCACAGTAGTAACTTACGGCCTCCTCCAGTTGCTGTCTTTCCATGATCACTGATTCATTCCCCCCACAAAAAGTCTGGAAGGAAACCTAGTTAATTTTAAGTAGCACAACTGGAAAATAAGGCTACAGCATTGAGCACCATTGAAATTGTACAGCTCTGGCATCTAAACACCTGTATGGATCTAGATCTGCATCCTCCTCTTATCCTACATTTAAAAGAGTGTAATATCAGCATATAACAACAAGACTGCAACAAAAGGTAGAACGTAAAAGTGAGACTAAACATCTGGGCCAGATACCTGCTACCTGCTAATTGGATGGATGTCTGGCTGACCTAGTGCAGGCAGCAGTTGAATGAGCACCTTTGTATATCCATTTATCTCATCATTACTCTGATCTCAATCATCACAATATCTGTGCATCATTAATGCTTTTATCTTTAAAGCAGCCTTGTCGGGTAGGGAGATATTGTTGGAGCTCCATTTTACAGGTGGGTAACTGAGTCATAGATCCCTGTTGGAAAGCCAGAAAGAGAACCCACACCTCCTGAATTCTTATCCAAAGTTTACCCACAGATCCATCCTGCCAAAACTCCTCTTCTGTCAGGTACTTCAGAAGTAGAAAATAGAGCATAAGTGATCAACAGAAAATACGTTTCCTCGCTCAGAGACCTGTGCTCCGTTCACTAGGCCAGGGCTGCCCTTTTATAAAGGGCCCGTTAGGAGCATCACTCAAATATGCAGGGTTCTCCCAGTTTTATTTTTCCACTGTGCGGTATTCTCTGTGACAAGCAATCTCAGTATGACAAATCCTGAGCAGATCACATCTTCTTGTTCTTTTGTGGCAGATTTGTAAAATAATCTATTATAAATTAATCATTTCAGCCTCATGCTGCAATATCAAAAAATAATATGAGGTTATGAAGTTGTAAGGGAGCTTTTTGAGGGGGATGGTCTTGCCAATATTCCTTGTTTGACTTTGAAAACAATGTCATGATATGACTTTGAAACATTCAAAACAGATTGTCATCCCATGTAATCCAGATTGCAGTGTAAAAACACTGTGGAACAAGTTTTCATCTCCACAAATATTACCTGAATGTTGAAGCGTAGATGATTTTCTTCCCTCCATTCTTAGGATGAAATGTAACCAAAGTGATCTATTGCATCTTAGGCAGCAAAAAAAAGTAAATAAATAAATTAAAAAATGGTTTTCAGGTTTGAACAGCTGCTGAAAATGGAGGTATCCAAATCAGGGAAAGAATAAAGATAGCACCATTTGCCTTGTGAATACAGGCAAATATACTTTATAAAAATACCCATTTGCATCATGTCAAATATTTCTTAACATTTTATAAAGCTTCCAAATGTCAAGGCAGTGATTAATTTGAGTAGCAATGCAGCTCTTCTTACTTTCTCTGACTGATTCACAGCATATAGCTAGTGTCCCTAAAACAGGCCTAGTGTAAGTAAATTGAGAAGCTATTCTCCCTACACAGGTCCAAACTATCTTTCAAGGTATACATGGGCCATTCCCAGTGACCTTCTGTAAACTGAATATTTACACTGCGGGGCAGGGTATTGGACCCTACATGTTCTGCCATGAATCTCAGCTCCAGCTAGACAAGAGGCCTGTATGCTGTCATCAATTTTTTGTATGAAAAACTACAATTGACGGCACAACTTGTCTGCAGAAGGACAGTAGAATATTGCACAGAAACTTTGAGAAACAGAATGGTGCTATCTATTTTCGTTTTCAGTTGCCTTTGCTTGGGTGTAAAGTAAATCAAACTAGGCTCCATGCTGGGTGATATATCATAAAACCCTCTATGTGATATGTATCCAACGATTTGTTTTTCACTACAGTAGCTTTTCACAATCTGAGTCAGATGGAGCATAGCAAAGATTTCCTAGCTTGAAATGCAAAGTGAATTTTTTTAAGACATGCTATTTTTTCTGCACTGAGAGCAGTAGCTGAGGAATGTGACTACAAATATGTACCATAGCATGTTCATTAATGATCTGCTCCAAAGGTCTTATGGTAACGGGAGTCTCCTACATCATTTTTTATCAATTA
>NW_005842733.1:270573-285573 GCF_000455745.1 Alligator sinensis | reverse complement strand
ATAAGAGGAAATAATAATACCCTCCCCCAGAAAAATATTGCAGGCAAGGGACAAGGTTTTCTTCACAGCATTTCCTCATGTGTTGCCCTCACAGGAAAGAGGAATAAGATGCTTCAGAGAATACAAAGCTCCAAAACTGGAGACCATAACTCTGCAAGGTATTCTCTTCCCATCCTTGTGTCTCCACAGCCTCCACATTACTCCTGCTCACTCCCTTGCTGGCTTTCACAGCCACGTAAAGCAGTCTAATTGCCGTTGGCTGCCTTTCCTCCTCCTCTTCCCCACTGTGCAGTAGGTATCATGAAGGACTCTCTAGAAGTTAGTGATACTTAAAGGAAGGGTATTATACTATTGGAAATCTGCAGGGGAACATGCTGGGGATTGCAGCTGGTACGCAGTACCAAATCACTCCTAGCCTAAATCATCATGCAGGTTTCACCCTACAGGGCAGCAGGAGGGACGTCCCTCAGGAGAGAACAAAGTCTGTCACAGGCACTAGTGAAAGGAGAAAGGGAAAAATAAGGCCCAGTGGTATTTACCTGACTGCCATGAAAAGGGATTTTAAGGATGTAGGGGTGTATATATATTTACGGCACAGTGTGTTTAGTCCTATATAAAGCTATGTCTGCAGTCTTTGCCCTGTTTTGTCTCTAAAGAAGTTAGAGGGAGTTGTGTAGCCCTGGGTTATGGTAGCCCAGCCCAGCTTTTATGTGCACTGAGATTGATTCAGTAAAAACAGGTCAGACCACTTTGAACTGCCCCAAACCAAGTCCATACAACTCTTACGAGCTCTAGAACTTTACCTGAGCTTCAACTGCATTAGTTGGAAAATGTCTCCACTGTAGACGTACAAAAAACTAGATCTTCACTGTAGACACAAAGCTGGACAAAAGTGATGTTAAAAAAGGAAGCTAAATGCAGAAAAACAATCATTTGGAGGCTCTATATAGCCTCAACAAAAACCAAGAAATTCCCAATGAAGACTGAATTCTACCAAAGTGTAGCCAAAAAGATTGCAACCCAGAGGATGGTGCTTAAAAAATCCCTCTGTCTAATAGGAAACGAACTGCGGGTCACTCTAAATGTGAGCATTTTTGTGCATCTCACCTGGATCTGTCAGGATACGGAGGTGCTCTATACCTTTGTTTATAGAGTAGTGACCTCCTTGATAGCTCTAGCCAAGTATTTTCAGAAATTATTTTTTTCCTAGCCCACAATAACATGCAGAAAAGTGGGTCATGTGGGGCTAAAATCTGTTCTAGCCAAAGATTTGGAAAAAAAATGAAAAAAATATGCTGCAATAGTACTAAATTGTCCTCTCTATGGCTACAGTTGTCCTAACCCTTTTGAAAAGTTTAAACACTTTCAAAGAGCAAACATCCAAAAAAACCTAGGGCCCAGTTTTGTTGTCTTTACCCTCCTTGATTCCCTGAGGACATGCATTAGGAAATCAATAGCACTACTCATAGAGTAAAGCACTACTTAAAATGTGTAACAGTGGCAGACTCAGTCCATTTGTGAGTACAATACTATTACATACAGGCAGCACTTTATCAGTAGTTAAAGAGGGTTGATGAATATTTAGACTCTCATTATGGAAAGAATGTCCAGAAAAGGATACATTTCCCAGCTAAAGAGCTGTCAGGACACAGTGAAATCACCAGCTTTTAAGTTTAGGCTGAAATTTCCCAGCTTGTGTCCACTTTACATATAAAGAGCAGACCTCACTCCTGCTTTCAACATAGTCATGTCAATGCAGATAGGAGGATAGAAGGAATTAATTTTATTATAACGATTTTAGTGTTCCCAACTCAATTATGAAAGTCTTCAGTATTATTTCTTGGCCAAACAACAAACCACTGATTAAACAAGCTCTTATTCTACTGTTGAGCAATCTTAGCACAACAGTTTGAATAACCATGGGTTCTCATGGAGTCCTGTTGTACTCTTTAGTGACTGTACTGTGCAGTAATTAAAAAGTAATGAATCCTATTTAAATATTAGGGCATGCTGCCTTATACCTCTGAATGCCTGTGGGTGTGGGTAAACTACCTGTCTGAGGATGTTCCTTGCTCTGTATACAAGCACCATATTCATCAAAAAGACACAGGAACTGCCAACCCCAAATGCATTATTTCCAGTTCTTTTTTTCAGCTTTCAATATGTCACTGATCTGTTCAGAGATGGCAAAAATTAACAGGAATGAGTTAATTACCATGGCAACTGTCTGCAAAAAAGGGGTCCCATAGGCTGTTCAGCCCGTGTGTGTGCTAGTAAAATCATCACTCTAGAAAACATAAAATAAAACTTGTTGAACATATACCTATCTACACGGCTCACTGCAGTGGCTCTACCTAGCTCTTAAGTTACCAAAATCCTGGCAGATTTTTTTTCTTCTCTCTCTCTCTCATTCTCTCACCATATTATAATACTTTTTACTAGTTCTAGCAGGATGAAACGCAATCATCTACTGAAATAGATGGCTGCTGAATTACAGCAACATCTTTATGAAGAAAAAGCACCATCTATAAGTTCCAGAATGTCCCAAACCCATTTGGAATTCCCAGCCCTTCGGAAATCATGCCTATTTCTTTGCCTAATTGATTCACTTCTTAATGAATTGGGAAAGCCTGTAAACTTAAACCTGACACCTTTACCTCCCTTCATTCCTCCCCATCTCTGCAGCAATGCCCTGATTATATTTCAAGTTATTATGGGATTAATACATCTAGCCCAATGCATCTCTCCCCGGAACGTCATCTATAAAAGTTGTGTACCGCTTTTACTCCTGCTATTTCAATTTCACACTGGATCTCCCCACATTACCTGTGAAGTGTCGCCAAGGCTGCATCACATCAGTGCCTCAGAACTGCCAACACAGCTAATGTCTAAAACCTACTCATGTCATGGCCTTGCATAAGCTTTGAGTATTTAAGGGCCCATCTTGAGCTTTACTATGCACCATATCAGCACTCTGAATGGGTAGCACAGAATTAACCCTATTGAAAGTTATAAAATAAAATAATCCATAAAAACCATTAAGTGGGTTGAGCCTGTTTCATTTTCTTCTCAATCTATGGCATGGCTATAAAAACCACTATGTGGACAATTTCAGGAAAAAAAAAACACCAACATGTAACACACACCATTTTTCCTCTTTGGCATTTCTTCATACAGTGCAGGCCTTGGATTTTTTTTAAAGAAGCCTTTTGAAAAACATCATTAAAAATGTAATTAACTGGCTTATTCTTGTGAAAGTCTGCAGTTGTTTACAAAAGCATTGCCATACAAGCTGCCACCTTCTCTGTGCTGAATAGGGAAGTTATGCTCTTGTTTACAACTGCACATCAATTGTACAATAGATGTAGTTTTGGTACAAGTTACATATAAAATTCTTACTGAGCTTAATGTTGCAGCAAATAACACATGTATAGTAAGTGTGCAGGATTTATCGCTGGATGTAATGTCATATTGCATATTCTAAATATATACAGTGAGTGATGTATATGAATGCACAAGCAAACAAAATTGAAATATATTTAGTTTAAGAAATGATGGAATTGTGTTCTCTTTCATTATTCTCATTCTCTACGTAAAGACTTGTTGGGGTATGATAGTACAACGTACACATTGATAATCAGTGTTTTGGAACTAACCCCTCTTTGCCTCCCATATGGTAGATCATAGAAGCCACAATCAGGATCGGGACCTAACAGGCTGGGAGATGCATAATCATATAATAATGTAATACGATAGTTGCTAAGGGTCCACAGAGGCTCTTATAAAAAAGACTTAACCTTTGCACAAAGGCTGTGATTGAAAAAGATGGGATTTTTCAGACGCTTTCTGAAAAGGGAGTGGAAATTTTCCCTTAAAAATTCATTTTGAGATTTGTTTGTTTGCTGGTATCTTTAGTAAACACAGCAGCCATAAGGTTATGCTTAGATTATTCATCTACAAATTTTCAATATATTTTTGAACTATAGCAATTAAATAGAAAATAGAAAAATCAGCTCAGCATCCTGTTTGGATGTAATTAAAGGTATAATCTGTTCCATTTGAATACTTCAGTGCTTACCCTTCTTAAAACAACAAATAAGAATAGTAGCTCATTTGCAATATGGTTTTTTTTTCCAAGCTATCTAAAAAGACTAACTGATGAAGCAAGAATAATAATTTTAAAATATGGCATAAGCACAAATATACCAGCTACAACTTCAGAATGATTGCTGTAGGGTCACAATCCAATGGGATATATTAACTTCGGTAACTCGAGGATATTCTTTATTGTAAGAACTTGAAGACTTCTAGTATTTCGTATGAAAAGTACTAATATTGCCTATATAATTACCTAACTGGGCAGTTTGTTATACAAGTATGATAGACATTAGATTATGTTGGGGTACTTCGGGGTATATCAGTCCTTTTGGGGTATTTGGATTAGGTTATTTAAACATATTTTTTGAAGAAATATTTCTAAAAATTCCTTAACTTGTCCTTTGTTTTCAATTAACATCTGAGGATTTTACAGTACATTAAGACATTGTAAGTAACACTCCATTTACTATTAGTTGCTAGCTGGTAGGCTTGGGGTTTTTTTTCTTAGTGGACAAAACCAGTGTTTCTCAAAGAAATTGAAGTCAGGTGTAAAGTTAGTATTTGCCCCATTCATTTATTTTTCCTTAAGTAATCAAAGTTTCCCACAAACCTAGGGCAATCTCTTGCCTTTCAAGAATGAGTATAAACTCTGCTGTCTCAACGTAATTCCACAAAATATCCGGTGTAAATTCAATTAAACTGATGGTTATTCTGAGAGGTTAAGGTGAACTACAGTTGTTAGTAAGAAGTTCGCTTGTAAGATCCCCTAAGAGGAAAAACTATATGGATATTTCAAAATGTAATTAACTATTTATTTTAACAACCTTAGAAACAATCATTAGTACCTCTGGTGCTGAGAAATTTGATCTGTGTGCTTACAACCAAATCCTACACACAGCCTGCTTTGGGCTGCAGAGCATACTTATGTCTCATTGGAGCAGAGAGCCTGCACAGCACCAAATAGGATTGAGCTTTCACTATTTACCCTGCTGCAGTATGGCATTACAACCTTTGTACATGTATGGTGTAATCCTACCTTGCTATACACAAGTAACTTTTATTAGGATGAGTAGCCTCCCCTGAGTTCAATGAAACTATTCACTTACTCATGGGCATGATAAAGGCCTACTCCTGAAAGAGTCTCTCTTTTCCAAAGCTCTGTTCTCCCTCCATTGAAACCTTCTCCAAAATATTACTTTGGGGATGAAATTTCTCACATAATCAAGCCTAACGTTCTATTTTGAAGCAAAGCTTCAACAAAATTGCTAGTGGTATTTTTGAGTTAAGTGTACAGCAGAAAAAAAGAGTGCCTTAGAATAATTAAGATACTTTTTGACTTTCTGATCATTGACAAAACGGTGATTTTTAAGCTCACCAAGGATATGTGTCTCAGTAAAGCCAAGCATTTGTCATGTGTGAAACAACTTGATTTTGAGAGAAGGTAGTAAATATTTGAAAATAAGTGTGGCCAGAATGGTGGGTTGCAGAAGAGCTAAGAGTCACATTTTCAAAAGCACTTAGATTGCAGCTGTTGCCATCAGCGCACAGAGCAGAGCACCTTTGAAAACCTATCCCTCACAATTGTGGGTGCTAAGCTATTTTGAACTGTCTGGCACTTAGGACCAATTCTAACAGAGACTTAAGCACCTGAGCAATTTTATTCATGAGTCAGCTCAGTAAAGTTAACAAGACAACTTGCGCTGAAATTACCGGAAGTTTGGGCCCCTAGTGTGGTCTCAGTAATAGGTAAAGTGCAATGGGGCATATTATATGCAACTCTTCGTTCACTAAATACCTTCAAATTATTATTTTGTACTTCCATAGCATCTGTAGGCCCCAAGAGAGATCAGGGCTCTGCTGAGCTAGGCACAGTATAAACACTTAAAAGCCAAGTAAATGATTAGAAGGAGACACAGAGAGGAGAGAGAATTTGGCCAACATCACACAGTAGAGCAATAGTAAAACTAAGAATAGAGCCACTGTTTCTTGATTTCCAGGCCATTGCCCCATTCACTGCACTGCATCACTGTACATAGCTCAGAGACTTTTCTGAGGACTCAAAACTGATGCTTAAAAAACTCCTCTACTAAAATATTTACAGGTAAAATACTAAACATGAGGTTGTTTTGTCCCCATAGGATGCGCTTCTCATGCTTAGACTCACAACCTACAAGTACAACAACCTACTCACGTGGATCGCAGTACAGGATCAGAGCTTAAAACAGTTCAACCTCCAAGGAACATTTTTGAGGCAGCCAAAAATACAGCTCAGAATAAGATGGCTCTCATCTTACAGGCACAGGGGTTGCAACATCATTCCTACTGGCAACAGAACCATACCGTATGGAGCCCCAACCTGTAAAAGCTCAGAGCCCAAAACCAGCGTTCCAAATTTAACTAAAAAGTAGCAACAATTAAGTGATGGCAATACTATTAACTCAGTTGGGGGCTTAAAAACAGCATTTAAATTTATACCATAACTTCACATTTTTCTTTTAAAGTCAAGACATCAATCCAAGACAGGTCATGGAACTCGCTACATTTGCCAACAGGTTCTTGGGAAGGGATGGATTTGTGCAGTTTTCTGGAAACAATGGACAGTGATGCCAAATAAACTAACTTGGAGAAGCATACACTTTCATAAGCAGTAGCTTACTTCATCAGATATAAGCTTATTAAGCCATTGCATACAAAAGCACATTTCTCTTTAAATTGGCATATAAGGTGTTATTCTGTCCTGCCTTCTGTTGAACTTCAGATTAACATGGCTAGCTACATTTCTCTGGAAATGTAACAGTTTAATAGGAACACACAGAGTGTGTGCACAGGCAGGATGATTTTTTGGGAGCTTTGGGTAGTATTACCTGTCACAAAAGTGTGTCAGTAATGGCCACAATGGATAAACTTCTGGTTTTATTAAAAACAACTTAAAACACAATTGCTTGTGTTTTGTTCTAGCCTTTTATTAGTTGCGATTAAGGAGATACAGTAGCCCTGTTTACACAGCTCTAACAAGTCAGGACCTGCAGTACATTATTGGCTTGAGGCCCCCCAACTTGCACTCCATTCTCAACAAAAGCAATCTGAAGTTGAAAACATCCCCTGTAGGAAATGCACACATCCCTGCTTACACAAGAACAGAAAGCAGTAATAACTTTAGGTACTCTTAGTTGCAAGTTCAACTTACAAAGGTCAGCCCTGACTTGTCATTGCTCTCAGCATGTTCACGATGAGTTAAGAGTGCTTCATTGAGGACTCATACTTTTAACTTGACAAGGGACATAGGTGAGCATGTTACACTTCACTGTTATTCATAGCTCAGACTCTACAGGGATAAAATGAGAGCTGCTCGCTGTTTAACATGCATTCAAAGCATTGCCAATCTAAAATGGCTGATTGGTAATACTTTAATTGCAGTTTCATGGAAACAAATTGCTATTTAATTGCAGAAAGCTTTTCTGTGGCTTAGCTGGACTGACAATAGATACGCACCTGGAACTACAATAACTATCAGTAGTAACAGTGGCTATCTGGTACTTCATGTCCTGTAGTCTCAGGTAGGGAAACCTGCCCAAGAGCACAACCACTTACAGATAATTTCACAGTTAAGTACATAAAAGGTGGAAGAGGGGGAGGGGAGGCAGAAGAAGAGATAGTGAGAGAGCACACACCAATGGATGCCCCAATCTCAAATCTTATATTTTATTTGAATAGAGCTCTTTCTAATACAGAAATACATCCCTTTGCCAGGCTCTGATATACAACTCTTGGACAGTGGAGAGTATGATCTAATCTGAAACTAAAATCATCCTTTTTTAAAAACCATAAATGTAATGGATATACACTCATATTATATTGTAATCTGAAACAATTTATTTTTTTTGTATTTAGCCTAAAAACAGTTGATGCAAATTTTATCAACGTTAACTAATAGGTCAAATGGGAGACATCTCACTGCATTTAATATTCTAAAGATGTTACTTAATTTCGTAGGCTTCATTTGCAACTTTTCATTTTATATTTCATAAGATACTGCATAACCTGTTAAAATATAACCTGTTAAAATATTTAAAGATAAATCATGAAGGACTGGAAAGACAGTATCTTGTGGCAAACAGAATTTGGTTTGGAAAGGCTTAATGTCCCAGTGCCTGCCGGGATGAGTAAATCTTATAACTAGACAGCTGGATAGGTAAAAACATTAAACCCACTTACAGGGCAATCTTTTTACAAAATTGTTTCATTAATAAGAGTGACAATTTATATGATTGAGACATTTATATGCAAGATAAACAGAACATATTATCTGAGTTCTCTAGGATGATTTCAGATTAGTAGCATTTCCCTTTTTTTTTTTTTTTTTGTAACTGCTTTCATTTCTGAAAGTGCAGCAGCTCTTACTGGATGACATATTTGTATGACTTTTCAAAAATGCTAAACATGGAACATGCATTTCACAGTATCAGTGTAGCATATCCATGTGATAGAAGATGAACATGTGCATGTTTTTCCTTATCCTGAAAGAATAACTAAAGAAGAAAGAAACCCACACAACACACAAGTCATTTCTCATATAAGGACAAATCTAAATGCTTCCAGGAGCCTACTATCCACACCTAACATTCCTGTTTTGTTGTCTGAAATGCCTCTGGTTTCAAGAAAGTGTTTTACCTAAAGCAAGAATACGACTTAAATATGTTCTATTGTATATTCATAGCTCCATTAGTCTTCCTCCAATTTAGCACATCAAAGCAAAGGCTTCATCACTTGCATGTGGATTATGCTAACATGAGTGACATTTGTAATCTTATAGGTCTGCAACTTAAGAAATGCTTTTAAAGCTTGCTATTAAATAGGTAGCTGTGCTTTACGAACCAGTCATATAATAGTTTATTTAAAGCTTTTAATGAACTTCAACCTCTACATCACTAAATGCCATACTATATTACTTACTAAAAGTTATTAACCATCTTCTTAGCACTTCTAGGTTATATTGGACCACTGAAAAGCTGTACATGTTAGATTTAAACGCTGTACCATGACTGCTTATATCAAAAGAATTAAAAAAAAAATTCTACCATCTCACTAATACTTGAATTCTTGCAGTACTTTTTCAAAGAAATTCAAGCAGCACAATTTGCAGTACTACCTAAAGACTTAAGCTATTTAATCCAGCATTAAGAGCATTTTCTAAAACCATAATTGTTTTTAAAAAATGGTAGTATCTAAGTCATCTTTAAGAAAGATTTTTATTACCAAGCACTTTAGACAGTCATTCCTTTGCCTTTTGAGTCTAATAGTATATGGTAAACCAGCTTCTCTTTTCCCAAAGAAATATCTTATTTTTCCAAGCACTGAAGTGCTAAAAGCAGAAAAAAAAAAAAAAACCAACAGACCTCAGACATAACAGAGGTCAAGAAGTAAAGATATGAAGAGAATTTGGCTGCTGGTTGTTTAGATACGCAAAAAGCTGACTTCAGTTGATATCACCTGGCATCGCTAAAAACAATGCATCAGGGCTTGCTTTGTAACCAGGTAAGGTAAATGACTTCCTTAAAACAGACATAATAAAATAAACATTGCAAATATAAATAATATACATCATATTTATTAGCCTATGATAAAAACTATGGTGTTTGGAAATGTTTAATTTGTTCTTCAAAGCCACTGTCTAAACCTGTGTGTTGTAGTGCTCTGGTTTAGGGCATGATAGGTTCATTTTAATGGTCTTTTCACAACCAATCTAACAGAAGTTGTTTTCTGATGCTCTGTTCCAATTACCAATCAACATTGGGAGGAAGGAGGGACAAACATACCCTAGATGAAATCTCTAATTTTGAAAAGAGGATAAAAAAAAAAAAAAAAAAAAAAAAAAAGAGAGAGAGAAAGAAAAAAAAAAGTCACACTTAAGATGGCATTGATGCCTACAAAATAGCCAGGAAAAGGTGTTTTCTTCTACTCTTATGATCACCAGTGGTAAAGAGACCCTTAGTTTCTTATTATAGCTAACCTGATTTGTTACAAGCACTTAAGATGCAGAATGAACTACTGCATCTCCTTATAGAATACCCACTTCAGAAGTGTTTAACAGAGCACATATCCCTTTGCTGCAAGTGTTCCCCTTGATTTTACTTAAGTATCTAGTCTTTCCTCGTGAAGAGACTGCATGAAGGGAGTCCATGGTTACTTTTGAACAAAGGTTCATTACAACATGGCTGAACTATAGTAGTATACTTGCTGTTTTCAGAATTAATATTTTGAACCTAAAAGAAATAGCCGTTTTGAAGAATTACTCTGTACTTCTGCCAAAAGTGACATGGTTAAGTAGTTTGACAGATTCCTTATTGGTATAAAGCTAAAAAGAAAGCTAGTTTTATAGTTTATTTACAATTAAAACAACAGTTACATTAGGTGGAGTTTCAGAGTAAGATTTAGAACGTTATGTAAAAAAAGCAAAAGCTTTTAAAACCCAAACTCAATTCAATGTTTTCGTTTTAAGTTTTTATTATTTAAATACACCATACTAGAGCAAATGTCTCTGAAAATATCACAAATAAAAGATTTTTCTTCATTCAGCAAATTAGAAGTAGGTGAAAGTTTCTACACAGTAGCTGCTATGAGCCTGACTTTTTTTCCTCCTTTTTTGCCTTTTTTTTTTTTTTGCCGTGGGAAGTAGCAACATTAGGACAAAAACACTTACATGCATACATACATTGTATTTTACAGAGATACAATAAAAGTGTTTGTGATAGAATATCACAAAAGCCACATCTTTCCTTTATCTCATGTTCAGTTTGATTGAAACACATTTCCTTACAACACTTAAATATACAAAGAGCAAATAGAATGTTGTTAAGGTAAAACACAGGGTACAAACTCCGGCCAGTGCCCTGCTAATTGTTAATGAGGGTAGAAAGCAGTTTTCAATGCTTCTTTTAATTAGCTTCATTAGTCATTTTCCCCACCCACCCTCCCCCCAAAAGATGTCCTCTGGTGGATCTTTTTTTTCATTTTCTCTACGGTCTCCTATTAGCCCAGGTTCATGGAGTCCTTAATGTTCATATTCAGTCATTTTAATACACCAATAAATGTGGAAAGGGCAATCAAGAATAAAGAAGGTGCAATGGCATGGAGCTGGCATTGATGCTAGCTACAAAAGGTGACTTGTCTACTGGAGACATGGGATCCATCTGTGATGAACAAAATTTGAGATGAAGGCACACATTCTGCATTACTCTGACCTTTTAGCAGACCTGTAAGAAATAAAAATGGGCATCTTAGCTAAAAACACTAAATTTGAGATATGAAACACCAACATGACTACTTTTGCCACTGTCTTATTCACTAATCTCTTTTTTATTAGATTACTTGCCAATTGTGACTTGATTAAGGCTTCCTATGCTATTCAACATAGTGCTTATGTTCAAATTCTGAAGAGCCAATAACAAATATTTTCTGCAATTTTTTTTAACTAGAAGACAACAATGACTATAAGCACACTTTTAGACAGTTTCTAGAAGTCCTGCTGTGAATAAGGTGGTTTTCTGGGCCCCTTTTGAAAGGGATGAAATGTTATGCCATGCCTTTGAAGCAGCTAGTAATATGATCTTATAATTGGAAGAAATAGTGTGTAAAGCAAATAAGAAGTACAGCCAATATCCTCCCAAGGCAGCTTTGGTTAATATACTGCATAGCACAAGGACTAAATATAGATATTTTTAGGATTTTTCTCTCCATTTAAAATTCCTCATCTGCTATGTTAGCTAATGTTACATAAACATTTTAATATATGAAGTCAAACATGTGCTTTCACACTGGTGTTAATGAATTGTGATAATTAAAAGCGCCTAACTCGAAAAAAATCTAACTTTCATGGATAAGGTAGAAATGATCATCCACTGTCTTCAAATACAATCTGTTTGCAATTACCAAAATGAAATAATATATATTAGATTTTTATGGGTTTTAAATGACATTTTGAGCTTCCCGGGAAGTTCTCTCTTCACCCTTTTGCTAAGTTACTAAAAGCCTGAGGTCTATTAGTAACTGCAACCCCCCACTTCCAAGCTAATTAAAGTGGTGGAGGCTTGGAGGTTTAATTCCCCAGAGCTGAAGCTCAGTGTGAGAAAGGTAATTTGTCTGTCCAGAACAAAGATTAGGGAGCAGCCAGCAAGCATATTTAATAAATGAGCATCAAATATCCTCTGGTATGGACGCAGACAACACCAATTATGTAACTACAAGGGAATTGGTGAGTGATATGTAAACTAGAAGTTGAGGGGGGGCTAAATCTTGTCTAAAAGATAGAATAGCAGGGCATAATCTAACTCATTCTTTATTTAAAAGTGTAGGATCTGAAGATAAGCAAGTGCTCTGAACACTCCCCACGAGTGGAAAATGTGCACATTTTTGGAGATGGAAAACCATAAGCAAGCAAAGACCAGTGAAAACACAGACTGCCAGAAATAGCATGTTAGGTACGGCCTCTAAATGTTCTAGAGATAGGACAACACATCTTATTTTAAACATGGCCCCCAGGACTTTATGACCCAACACTCTAAGGATGTAAACTTAACTTGCAAATAGCAGACCTTAAAGACTTGAAATTGTTTTAACCAACATATGTTGGTTAAGATCAAGTGATGAAGAGTTATAACTAGAAAGCTATGGACACAACTTAAGGTAAAAGGCAGGAAGAGTCAATACCACTATACATGTGCTTTTTTCCATGACAAGCAGCTTTTTGAATATGTTAGCCTGCTCACCTTATTAGGCTCATGCCAAACTAGCATGAACTCTAGCCTTTCATTTGGGAACTATATTGACTAACACAGTAGTTAGGTGACTCCATAGCTGTCAGACATGACTTCGTAAGTACAACAAAGAAAACGATAGAAGATGGAAACTGGCTCTTCAACCTCCTAATAAAAACAAGTTATGAACAACTGATCCATATTCTCCAATGCCTATGATTTCTAGAAAAATGAAAGAGCCAAAGACTGATTGGTCCTTAATGCTTAATAAAGGGCATTGTAATTATTGAATAACACTGTCCAAGTGAAAGCATGTTTTTAATTAGTAACCCTAAACATAGAGCTTTCTGGAAATTATTTCTGATGTGTACATATACAAGGAAAAAAAGAAAGCCACCCACAATCACGGACAGTATCTGATGTTACTTCTTTTTGACATCTGCCTCTTTAGTTTCCAAGCCACCAGCTCACTTCCTGAAATACATTTCAGTTTTCAAAGTTAACACTCCTCCCCAGTTCCCTGTGTGAAACCTGGTATAAAAGACTTGTACTGTTTGCAAGAAAGATACTATAAAAAGGATCATAATTGTAATCTTTTTCTAATTCTCTCTTTGCCTTGGTCATCATAAACTGTAGCAACATGGCTATTGGCCAGTGATAGAGTTAATAAGACCCTCTTATTACATGTTCCTCTCTATTTAACTCCTAGTAGGATAGCTGCAATTTTGACACATAAGCCTATTTCAATTTTACTTCTCTTTTCTGAATGCCTCACCATGTCTACTGTCATTATTGTAACTAAATCATTGTTATGATTTGCTCAGGCGCAGTAAGATACTGATAAACCTAAATGACAATTTAGACACCTATTTGAAGTTACATTAAGCTTTACATTCATGAAAGACAAGTGGATAAACCACTTTTCTCAAAATGGTAAAGTTTTTACTACAACGTATAAAAAATGAATCGTTTTTACCTATATTTTGAAATGGAATATCTGCAAGCATTCATTTAACAGATTCACTGCTAGCTAGTCTGTATTATAGATTTGTTTCATTAAAATTCACAACAGTATAAATCCTTAAATGTATTTGTACTTGCTTGAAAAGACTTTACATTCTTTGTCAATATTAAATAGTTATGCAGAACAAGTGATCAGGACTTTTACACACCGAATTCTTTCCAGCAACCTTGATTGACAAATTAAGTAAATAAAAGTCTTCATATTTTGATGCAATAAATGTCACTGTCTAAGCAACTGAAAGTATATGTGAAAATTATTCGGTAAATCTGTGCAGTGAAAGTGTGGTTATTGTTATATAGTGATGCAACTCAAAATTAGTCAAAATTAAAAACCAGTTCATGCCTTCTGGCACAGATTTGCCTATTAAGAAAGAACATTTAAAATTCTTCTTTATACATGTTAAGATATATTTTGCCTAATATGTTTCTGGACATTATTTTTAAGTTATCCAAATTCTTATTTTCAGATTAATGTTATTTTTGTGATCCTTACAGACATTAATGAAGTTCCTATTGTAAATCTATAAAGAATTACCAACTGAAGTGTGCACTTTTTGTTTCAATGCAATAACTCAGTGCTGTGTGATTGCCTGGGTTAATGATGAAAAAGTCAAATATACTATCAGAGCTGATGGAAAAATCTATCACCAATCTGAAATTAAAATTCATCTGTGGTCAATAAGATTTAATATCCATGCAAGTGGCGCTGTAAAGAGTAAATGAATCAATGTCATCAATACATAATCAGTATGAAATATGATGTGAATAAAATTATGTGCAAGAGTCATACATTCACTCTCTTCTGGACCAGTGTGGAATGAACAGTCTCTTAACTGAAGGTTGACAGTAATTGTTACAAATTAGGCACAGCCGTTATCAAAATGCACTCACTTGCATAGCTATAGGACTTATTAAGGAGATTAAAATAGATCTAAAACTATCCAGTTCTAGAGTACAGGACAACTGTTGATCAGAATTTTCCCCATTGCTACTATGATTTGTAGACTCTATTTATTTATTTGGCTATGGTCTAAGAGCTACCATGCTATGGATAGAGCACAGAGATACACAACCTCTAGCGGAGCTACAAGCATTATGAAGTGGTAAGAGAATAGAACCCTGGTTT
>NW_005842733.1:260862-264994 GCF_000455745.1 Alligator sinensis | reverse complement strand
CCCCGCATCGGCCCCGCGGGACCCGGCCTGCAGCAGGGGACTCCTCCCGCCGCCCCCGGGCAGGCACCCAGGGCCCACGCAGCCGTGCCCGCGGGTGAGCACAGGCCCACGCCGGGGCCAGGTGGAGCAGGACCCAGCCCCAGGCCGAGCGGTCCCAGCAGCGAAGGGCAGGCTCTGGGCCTGCTCCAGGGGTGCGGGCTGGGTTTGTTTGCAAGTCAAAATGAGCCAGATCCAGAGAGGAGTCACCGATGGCACAAGAAGCCCAGTTCAAAACGCTCATCTGACAAACAGCCTATTCATGATCGCCTACACGCAAATAAATGAGTATTAATTTTTGGCAACACAGAACCGGATAAGCCTGCTTGAACTTGCCTTGGGGATCCGGTGGGCTCGTCCTCTCTTTTTAATTAGCCATGATCAGAAAGGAAAGTTTGTTTGATGGCTTGGCCGAGCGCGGAATCTGCGCCATTCAGTGCATCTGAACAGTAGTGTCAAATTTTTCCACTTCAAATAAACCTCTTCCCCTTAACCCCGTTCTGCTCTATTTAATTAGAATTCTACGCGGCTTATGTCGTGCTTGGGATGGGGACCAGGAAACCAGGAAACGTCATTATAAGCCTCCATGTTGCTGATTTTCTAACATTTACTTCTAAAATCACTTAGTGAAATTAAATGTTGCAATCCCCTGCGATGTCTCTGGAGCTGCATTTCTTCTATTTAGCTGATTGAACATGCCTGCGCATAGCAGGACAGAGGTTGCATTATCAGAATAACTAAAAGTCCTTTTACTCCATCATTTTAAACTAATGATGTCTCCAAGATAAGTGTTCTACAAATTCAGGGCAGCAGTGCTCTTTCGCAATCTCCACTACAAGACAAGCGTTTCAACAGAAACCAACTTGCAAGATGGACAAACAAGTGATTTATGAGGGAGAAAGTAGAACTTTGCAACCATCCGCCAAAAAAACCTGGGGTAACTCTTGACGCTTACCGTAAATGAAAGAGAGTCAAGAGCCTTTCAAAGAAAAACACAACTGGTCTCAACTATGCATACCTTCTAGCCAGCAAGATAAGGATTTCTGGGTTTGGGTTTTTTGTTTTGTTTTTTTTTTAATTGCTGAATGTTGAAATAGAATACTTCCTTGAAGCATTCACATGCATCAGCCTATCAAGCCATTTACTCAAATTAAATGTGTAATCCTTCAAACTGCCTCCTTTTAAATTAATGAGTTGAAGGAGCCTGAGCTCACCTGAAAAGATCCTACAGGCATCTGACCTCCCGAATCCCTTCTATTAATTGGGACCAAAGCTTGTTGGAAGCGATACTCCCGCCTTGGCTTACTGTACACCTCAATAGGGGAACTAAACCCTACTTAGTCTTGCATCTAATCTGAGGCATTTCAATGAACTGCTTAAGCAAAAGAGAAGAAAAAAAACAAAACCAGTCTCTCTTCCTCCTTGGAGTCTCCCAGCTCTGTGTACTGGAAGCTGAAGCACTGCCGGGTTCAAAGCCTCCCCCTAACAATGTGAAGACAAACATGACCAGGGTTTTTGGCTACAAGTAGAATGGCTGGCCCTCCAACTGCTGGTTAATCAGCTCCTTTACAAGGGGAACAGAGAATGAGTCATTCTGTTTCCACTCAAAGGAGTTTAAAGGTGCTTATGTAAATATCATAATTAATCAGATACTAAAGGCAGGCATTTCATTATTTAGCACCTCCAGCACAGCCTTCGTTAAGCCTACCCTCGTTTACCATCTCAGAGGCGCACACTTCTCCAGCACTGCAACAAAGCAGACGCATTCAGCCTCCCTGATTGCCGTTTATTTTTAGTTGGGGCTTGTTTTCTGCTGCCGACCACTTCAAAGTCACAGGGGCCTGGATGGACTCCCTGTCCCGGGCCTGGCTCAGGGAGGGGCACCAGGCCGCACCCTGGCAACCTAGGGGGGCGAATCTGCACCCCTGCCCCAGGCCACCCGCCCTCACCTGATGTAGTCGTTTCTGCACAGGATCATGCCGCTCTTGGTGTAGCAGGACGTGCCGATGTCGCCCAGCTGCGCCTGGCAGCAGGAACACTTCAGGCACCGGCTGTGCCAGTAGCTGTCCATGGCATAGAGCAAGAAGCGGTCGGCGATCTTCCCCCCGCAGCCTGCGCATCTCTTCCACGAGAGGGAGCCCGCGGTGACCGGGGGAGGCTGCGAGCTGCTGCCGGGGTTCACCATGGCCTGCGCAAGGAGAGGCAGAGGGAGGGAGGGGGGAGAGAAAGCTGTTCAAGGGCAGGCCCGGAGTCCCGGCCCAGCCCAGCCCAGCCCCGTGCGTGCTTCCCCCAGCCCCGGTGCGGGGCGCGGCGCGGCCAACGCCGCTGTCAAACTCCGAGCGCGAGGTCCGCAGAGCCCGGGACCACCCCGCCCCGCCCCCGCCCGGGGAAAGGCAGCTGCGCCCGGGCTGGGGGCGGCGTCCCGGGACCCCGTAGGCCCCGCCGCAGCGAGCCGGGCCCGACTGCACCGCAGCCGCCCGCTCACTTCCTCCGCTCCGCCCTGCCCGCGAGTCTGCCCCGGCGGCGGCTCCAGCGCTCCCGCTTTGTTTCTCGGGGGTAAAAAAGTTTCCCGCTCGGGCTCGAGGCCCCGCCGCGGCCAAGCGCCTCTTCCCGCAGGCGGAGCAATCCGGTCCGAGCCTCCTCCGGCCCCAGCCGCCGGGGCCTTCGAGCCGGAGCCCGAGAAACTCCGAGTGCTGCTCGAGTCACTCGCGCTAGCAAGCAAGTTACTGCCTGACAATTAAGCTGCACGTTTCGTCTTTGTCCTTTGGAAGCCGAATGTGCTCGTCCCGAGGCATCGGGCGGGCTCAGGCTCGTGCCTCCAGGGAGGAGAGGGCGAACTTTTTCCCTGCCACTGGCCCGAGCGGGGAACAAGAAGTTGAGAGTCCTGGAAGAGGCCGGGTTGCACTTGCGCACGCCCCGACCCCCGCACGTCTGTCCACTAACCGCGCAATAAAGCAGAACGGCACCAATTAAGCTGTAACAAAAACCCCGAGACTTTGCACAGAGAGCCACTCTAAAAGCCATTAGCCTCGCATTTCTCCCAACGCATCATATACCTTTATGTAAATTGATTTCTGATGCATTTGCTCAAGGAACTGCCTTTTGTTCCAGTTTCCAGCCAGACCCCTAATGAAGCTGCATTTCCTGCTTCCCCTCTTTAAACCGTTCCCCAACGTTTTCAAATCACTTCGGGTTTCTTTCCAACAAGAAAGAAAACACGAGCCGCCTCCCTGCTGCCTTAGTCCAGGCTTTGTTGAACGGTAAATATATAGGTATAAAAAAGGAAACGTTACACTGAGAAAACCATCCAGTAACCCCATTAAGCTAAAGCTCTTAAGGACAAGCAATACCTTAATGCTGATTAAATCTAAAAGAGATGAATCAAGAGGACTGACCAGAAAGTGACTCCCCTGATAACTAAGGACGGGCCCTCATCAAGTTTCATTTAGAGTTGGGGGAAAAAAAAAGCTTTTAAGTTAAATAGGCTCCCTCCAGTAATTACACAGCCAAGCAATTTCGGTCCTGGGATAGGAGGCAGTGAAACAGAAAGCAGAGCTGGCAGCTAGAGGCAAAATAACCCCCCTTTTAACAACGTCTCTGGTGTTTTTTAATGGAGACCAAGGGAGGGACAAGCGTAGAGCTGGCAATTTGTAGCACAAAAATGGATGCTTAATTCAGGTCTTGGTTTTAATTAGGTGATTCACCGGATTTCTCCTGGATTGAAACAAAAGAGCGTGCGGGGGGCAGGAAGGGAGCGGGGCAGGGGAGGAACAGGGCGCTCACTTTGATCTTTTCTGCCACTGTTTCCAAATAGTGTTTACTCCGGGGGAAGCGGGGGCCGGACCCCCGCCCGCGCCTCCCCCGGCCCCTGCGTGCGCGATCCGAGCAGGCGAAGCCCTGGAGCGGCTGCAGGAGTGAGAAGCAGCCCAGCGCCGCCGCCGCCAGCCTTTTGTACGCCGGGAGCGCTGCAACGCTCCGGCTCCCCGCACTTTCCGCGCACCCTCCTAATGCAGGGCGCCCGATCGGGTCCGTTCGAGATCGGGACGATCGCGGGGGGCGGGCAGGAGAGCTGGGGCCGCGCAACCCCCCGGGAATC
>NW_005842733.1:245298-260652 GCF_000455745.1 Alligator sinensis | reverse complement strand
AGCCGGTGGGCGGCGGCCCCGAGCCCGGGGGAGCGGGGAGGGCCGGGGCTCCGGGCGGCGGCGCGGGCAAGACGCGCGAGGAGGCCCCTGTGCCGCGTCCCTCTCGCTGCGCGGCGCTCGCACGTGTGTTACTGACAGAGCCGAATCCCAACTAGACTCCAGCGCTGCTCCGCGTCAGCGCCGCGCGCCCAATCCGCCCCCGGCTTGTTCAGGCGGAATAATAAAACCTGCCAATCCCGGGGAAGACAAAGGGACGAGGGAGCAGGGGGGGCCGGGGAAGGAGGCTGGGTCAGGTGGGAAGCAGCCGCCGCCTGGCTGCGGAGCAGGGGAGGCTGCCGCTGCTCCTCCAGCCCCGGGTCCCCCCAGGCGCGGATTTGCCAGGTCACGGCTCATCCCCCGGGGCCGGGACAGCCCTTCGCCCCCGGGGACAGCCCCGCGCCGCGCCGCGGGGGCAGGAAAAGTTGCGAGCGGCGCCTCGCGAGGCGACCACGTCCCGCCCCTGCCTTTTTTTAAGTGCTCCCCACTGAAATCAATGGGGAGCTGTACTTAAACGCTAATGCGGCTCTATAATCCGGGATTATTAATACTCTATAAAGGTTTAAAGCGGGGGATACGATCTGCATTTGGCTGGCAGTTAACACGGCAGCTGCCGCTTGATCCAGGCTGCCGCACCTCTGGGAAGAAAGACGCTGTCTGAGGGCCAGTGAGAGGCACTAATGCCTCATTTGGGGGAGTGCGGGGGAGCATAGCACCATAGAGGCAACTATAGAAGAAAGAAAAAGTCTCCCTCGAGGGGGAAAAACAATAATGAAAGAAGCTTTAAAAGTGCCACAACTCTGAGGCCTATTGCCCTGAACAATTAGGCAGGGGCAGTAAGGTGTTTCCTATCTAGTCCTTTCTCGCACAGCAGGTGCCAGAATGCTTCACAGAGTTCAGTGGAGGTAAAGAGTCGGGTGAACAACAGAAGATAGATGGAGGATTCATTTCTTTAGGGAAGACGATCGTGTCAGTCTCTTTAATTTAGCATTTTTCCTGTAAATAATCCATCCAATTAGATGCCACCAGGTTTCTCCTCCTCAGAGTTGCATCCAACTCTGTAGTGAGGCGCAGTCTAACCCTGGGTGACACACATACCCCCAGTCTATCCCAGCACTCTCATGAAATGAGCGGAGTCATAAATATACAGAGCTGGCTCCATCATACAGGTGGAGCAGTTAGTTGCTTTTGGCAGCAAAATGTTTAGTGGCTGCAGAGTGTTTGGCTAAAGAGGAGTTTGAGTGGTACACAGTTTCCATTGTGCTCAAAGCAATAAAATATTGTAGAGCTGTAAACGTCTAGTTAGAAGGGATATGTTCATTTTAACCATGAGCATTTGTTTAGTGATGGTGTGTTTGTATTAATATGACGCCTACATTATCTCTTCGAAGGAGCAAAAAGTAAACCTTGTCACTGCAATCACAATCCAGGTGTACTTTAACCACAGCGCCACCTGTGGGTGTCCTGTATTTTTGCATCCTTCCCTCAATGGACCGAAGAGAAGTGCTGTTGATAACCCGCTGCAAGTCAGGTAGAAAAATATTTAGATGTGACAATACAGAGAGAAACATTTCTAGGTGCCATCAATGCATTTTTATATTCTGATTATATACGTACTAGTACAATGTCCTTTAAATGTCACAGAAGTACAATTTAAATGTAGGGGGAAAGGTCGTTTCTTCTTATGCATTAATCAGTCCTATGGAATATCATTGAATGGGATCCCATTGTAGGATTGGTACATTACTGGGCAGAAAACAAGAGATGTGGGTAAAAGAATGATGCGTTTTTATTGCATGTTTTTGCAATTAATCACCTAAATATAATCTCCATAAATTTATTTACATATGTATTTCATTTGGGTGTATATACCAAATGAAATGCATATGTAAATAAATATCCACATACAGACTCTATACGTACAAGCTGGCCATTCAGATGCTGTGGCAATTTAAAATATACAAGTTATGCTACAAATATTAACAGTTCCTTTTAACCTATGTTCTCTGACTTGCAAAGAGCAGTACAAACAAGAGAACAACCCCTACATGAAACAAAAATCTGTTATCTAATTCTCTAACTCTGTGATGTCTGTAAATTACCAAATTCAGGGTTTGAATTCAGGAAATATCAGGAGTTTCCAACCGAGAGAGAATTCTTAACAAAAAAGCTGTACCGCTGGCACAAAAGAGTTTACCCGTTTTACAGCTAGCTACTAGTGGTATATGATAGGAGAGATCCCTTTCCAAGAGGCAGGGTACCGGACCATTCTGGATTTTTAAAAAGCTTTCCAAATATTCACTACCATATATTGTACAAACGCATTACTGCATAATATTAATCTTTGCTTTTTCTAAACTATTATTTTCCCTAATTTTGTGATTAGTGTGAAGTAGAAAATCTTAACTGAGATCATTTTGCAGAATGATATTTTTCTAATTTTTCTTTTGTGCAGCATCTGTTGTTGCTGTGCTGTCATCTTTGTTATGTTTTTCATTGTCTGTGTGCCATAATGTAATTAGTTAGTTCAACATCATCTGTGCTATTAGATGAGATGTTTCTATGGTAAGTTAACATAGTTCTGTGTAACTGGTAGATTTCAACAGTAGGCATAAATGTGTCCATCAACTTCAGGTGGGTTGAATCCACAAGATTTCAATTCATACTTCTTCCTAGAAGAGACTGTTAATTGCAGCTGAATAAATAAAAACATAATACACAAGGAAAAGCTGATGGCTGGTAACACTGTAGGACTTAGAGAGAGAGAAGCTCATAAAATGGTTTATAAGGTTGAAAGCTGTTAGCTGAATGATTGAAAAGAGTTAAGTCTATCATCAAAATCATTTCACTCCTACAAATATCCATGAGACAGCATCTAGGGAGTACAGAACCCACTGTGGTTTTCCTCTCCATTCCATGAAAGGTTACCATTTTTGTCCCTAACCCCTGCAGACTCCTCTGGGCATGCAGCTGTCTCTTTCCTTCTTCCCTAGGTTCCTAAACTGCTGATGCTGCCATTTTGTGATGAGATTCCCCTTGTTATCCTCTGTCTGTCTCCCAATCTACACCTTTTGGGTAAAGGATCAGACTCTGAAAGGAAACCCTTTTATCTCGTAACTCCTTGTAGAGGCAGCAATGAAATAAAACTGCCATTTCCTATTTCAAAATAATATTACTTTCTTTTGTCCCAGGATCTCAAAGAATTTATAAATATTAGTGGATTAAGACATCATTGTCTACTGGTAGGAGAGAGTACAGATCCAAAAAAAGAAGTCTGTAACATGCTGGGAAGAAAAGCCAGGTTTCCTGACTTTCAGCAGCCTCCTCTGATCATTAGACCACTCTATCTGCTCTGACTTATTTTTAGAAAGATACATACACATATACCTTACTCTTCAAATCCTTAGTCACATGAGTAACACTGCTTCCTACAGTTGTGCTCTGTGGAAGTCCATGAGTAAGGAACACTCACATAGATAAGGAGATAAAGGATGTGGTTCTTCCTTATCATCAAAGGATCCACACCTTAGTAAAAGCAATATAAATTGCATAATATGTAAGTAATGAATTCCCCTTAGCAAGAAGTAAAGCTAGATGTGCAATGATACTGCCATGATTAAAATTATTGGTAGCTATTTTCCTGAGTGTATTTTTAGTTGAAAAACTGATATATCGTCATTATCCTCTAGTCCTGTGAGTAGAATCTGTGGCAAAAGTCAATACAATCAAAGTTTGAAACTTTACTGTATTATACTTAAAACTGCAAACCTTTGGATGTTACCAGAATACGCATATTTATTAACAATAAGTTTGCTATATAATACAGTCCTACAACCAAAAATTTCAAACAGATCATGCTGAAGAATCTAATAAAACAAGTTAGTTTAGGTATTTTATGTAGTTTTTGTGTTCACTAATTATAATAGTGCAATTAATAAATATATTCATAAATATAAAAGCAGTTAAAAGATATTTCTACAATTCAAATGTTATCTTTAAAAAGCACGACTGAATTTTAAAAATATTTTGTAAATATATATGCCTTCTGAATTTACCTTTCTGTTGTTTTCCCCCACAGACTCCGAGGAAAATCTGGTGAAAACGTTGACTCTCCAGCAATTTCACATTATAATAAATGGTCATATTAGAGGGAAGGACAGTACAGTTCAGGGCCGTCTAAAGATCTGAAAAATAACAGTAGTCTATAAAGTACTTTAAATTTACTGAACAAAAAAGAACAAACAGATATGGATTTTAAAAAATATCAACATTGGCTAACTCAATTGACTCAAATGTGTTCACTAAATGTAGAGGTACATGTTTTTAATGCCATCATTTAAGCTTCTGAACATAAATCACAGTTTATAATAAAATCATTTTTGATAAATCACTACCACTTCTTTTCAATCAGGCCTAACTTCAAAAAAATTCCATCAGAGAAGGCAAACTTGTCGATTTCCCCACCTCTAAGATAGAAAATTACAGATAATATTTAAGATCCTCTGTTCCAATCTGACCATCTTTTTGCTGTAGTCATTTTTAAAATTACATTAGCCATGGAGCAAAGTTTTGTTTTCTGTAGTCTGTCAGTGAAATCTGGTTTGATTTAAGAAAACAGGCCCAGGGAGATGTTATTTAAAGAACAATGTCCTGGAAATGATTTGTAACAGAGGAAAAATGAATATTTAACTCGAGCTTTTATTAACATTTCTTCCAAATAAGCTAAAATGTTCAGAAGACATTAGCACAGCACAAATGAATACATACCATGTTTGCTATTTTTTTATTGTCTTTCTACACAGATAGTATTTAGGGCAGCTTTGAAATTCTAGTAAATCCTACAATATTATTAGAATATCTGCCTGTTATCAGTCTAGCCAAGGGATGAATTATTTACTATAACTCATTGCTAGGGAAGAATTCATATGACACTTTAGTAAAGTTTTGATGATTTCTGGAAGACACTATAATTTATGAAGTGGTCTGTGACTAATTTTTCACTATTTTGCACTTATCCACATACAGGACACCTACTGATGACCAGCTTAAAGTACATTAAACATATGGAGGATTTTTTTTTCCAACTGGGATTCAAGTGGTGTCCAACCCTAAAATTCAAATGGATTTTTGTATGTTTTAATATTTGTGGGAGGGAGCAGTTCTACCTAATATATTCTCATGTTTCCAATGTCTTTCTGATGATCATTTCTGATAGAGACTTTGACTGACACTAGGCATTATTCTGAAGAGTTTAGACAAAGTCTGGTACTGAATATAAATGAAAGCATATGCAATGTGCTTTCCAGTTAAACTTAAAGTTGCTTTTTAATTTAAGGGACAGCAGCACTCATGGGAAAAGAAAGGGTTACAAAAATCAAGAGGGAGAGCAGCTTGACTGCTTGTCTGTGGCAGAAATGCCACTATCATATTTGATGTAAAATTTACATAGATCCCAGTAGTTATGACACAACTGTCACTCTAAGTTCACTTAACTGGACATGAAATAATAATGACCAACAATCAGAATGACAGTTCTCCTTTCATTCTGCAGCCATGTTCATCATATCTCAAGTTTGCAACGTTCTCCTTTTTCACTTTTTTATGGTGGATTCTATTAGACAAACATGTTTTCATTATTATGATTTCTCTATTTTATTTAGCGCAACATTGCCTTACAGAAAAATTGCACAAGTTCCTAGGCTCTCTTTCAGTCTTTAGATGTACTATATATCACAGCAGTGATTTGTTAGTAGCAAATTATGTCAAGTTAACTCTTTAATTGTTATTTTGCCAAATGTGGTTAATACGCGTCTTGTATCTGAATTTTTCTTGCATATGAATATTGCATTAATTTTATATTAAAATAGAACTCCCTATTTTCCTTAAGTTGTTTGTGAGAACTTGACTGAATACTTCATGCCGTGGCAATAACTCTTTCATATTATTATAATTCAGTCGCTTTTTTCTGTCTTATAAACAGTCTTACAATTAAGAGCTAATGTTAATGGAATAGAATGTTGTCATAGGATAATGGTTTCCTGCTGCTAGATAAATGCTGTGGCAATGCTAGGACATTTATTGAAAGTAATAGTGAAGACAAATCCAAGAGATTTATTTTTAAAGCAGGTGCCGTGGATTCTGTGACACCATTCTGTTACAATTGCTTTATTTCCATTTTATTAAATGAGCGATGAAGATGGAATCATTTTGCCTGATGTACGCTGGTGCAGTAAAGTGACAGTTGCTCATCTTATCGTCACAGAATAGCACTATTCTGCTTGGCTTAAGGAACAGATTTATTTTTTTGGCTTGTCCAATTAGAAGGATGCTTGTTTAAGAACATTTAAAGTATTTTATATACATAGTATTTCTGTGAAGAAGATGAGGATTGATGTTTCTGCTCACCTAAGTAGGTAGATGTAAGGGAAGAGGAGAAAACAGGACCAGTGCCCGGATTGCCCATTCCTCTTTCCTGCCTGTGATGCTCTGGAAGCCCACCCCTTCTGCTCTACAGAGACTGAGGATTAGGGAGCTCTTACTGCAGGGCACGTTCCCCTTCGACCCCTACCGACACCATCAGCGCTTCTTCACCTTCCAGCATGCATTCCTACTCTGCTCCTTGCTGTGCTCGAGGAGGGCGGTATTACACAAATGAGGAAAGACCAGTCAATGGCAGTGTTGCACCTAGGACAGTTGTGGTTCTGGGAAAGCAGAAAGTCCTCACCTGAGTTAGTGCTTATTTCCTCTTTGTAGTCACAGGATTTTGCAGGGTTTAGAAACCCTGGCTCCATCTCCTGTGGCAGTTGCAACATGGCTTACAGTTCAGGCTAACGGGCCTAGACCTGACAAAGTGCTTTGGATACTTGGACTTTTATTGCCTCCTCTGGAGCATGGAGTCCCATGAAGAAGGCTCCATGTGGACAAATAAGCTCTCGCAAGTGGAACCAAATGCATGACTGAGACCTTAAAATGCAATGTGTCTCTATGTTTTGAATACTAGAAAGCACCTATAATCTAACAACCATTTGACCATCTGACTACTCTGCTGCACTGTTTTAAAACACTGTAGTCAAATGGCACAATAATTGTGCATTAAAGAACTGTACAGCCCTTGCTGGGATCTCCTTAACAAATGCCTTAATTCACATTCAGCATTAAGTCAAGGCGAGGCTTGATATCAAACCAGCAACTCTCTGCTCCAAGGACCTGCTCTTAGGACAGCTCTGACTTCACTTCTAAGGGAAGAGCTCCCAGGCTGTAAACAACTTTCACCTTTACTTGACCCCAGAGCTTCCAGCAAAGAGGAGTGCAGCAAAGGCACAAATTCCACCTTAACCCATGTAAGAACTAATTAACTCTTCAATTGCTGTGATTTTTTTTTTAATCGCACAGTGCAATGCCCAAATCTTACAGTACCGCTGTCAATGGCTTGGCGAAGAAGAATGATCACCTAATGAACCAGATCCAAAAGCAAATACCAAAGTTATATTCAAAGTGGAAGAAACTTTCAATCCAGACAAAACGAACATCTGCAGCTCTGAGGTCCAGAGTCTCTGTGAAGGCCACTTGGGTAGCTGAGCTGTAGAAGTCACTATTCAAAGGAAATAGAAGTGGCAGCTGAATGCCAATTTAGACATCCCATTGCTAGTCCCTTCCTAAGGACAATATCCATGACTGCATTGGGGCCTATCACCCTACATGACATTAGGGATTCACAGGGACAATATAAGTAAAATAGGTCTAGGTACAAGAGTTTGGTGCCTCAGTGCTGTCAAATGTTGTGATTTTTATCCCATGTTGTACAGTATTTGATGTTTTATTTAAAGCCCTAGATTCTAAAGTCATGTGGTTATGTGAGGACCTCTGCTTTTTATTTCATTTATTTATTTATTATTTTATTTTTAATTAATGAACACTTTTAGACCTCATGGCTACAGAGAAAGACTTGAGAAGCTTAAACTGAAGGGTGCAAAGTCAAAAGACAAATATGGAGAACCCCACATTTATTCTTTTTGATAAAAGCAGGATTTTTTAAAAGATATTCTCACAAATATTTGGGACCTCACTTATGATTTCTGAATGCTTGGGACTGCCAATGCAGTAACTTTATCTCCTTTATCGCTTTATTAAAATTGCCCTCACTTCAAAGAAGTATTAGATTTTTTTTGTGTGTCCAGGATGGGCCCTACCCACCTTAGCCCCAGAGTTGCCTAGCACTGTTCATGCCTTAGCAAGTACCTTTCAGTCCATATATTTCTCCCACAGAAGGCATACTTTCCCCTAAATTGGTTATCCTGCTTTCAAGTTAAAATATTTAGCTTTTTAGAGCTTGTTTGACTGGAAAGGCTATGGACAGCCTATGCTGGATCTGACCCAAATGCTTTATTTCTATTATACCAGATGATTAATGATGTGGTTTCTTATTGTTTGTCTGAGGGACATTGAGGTAGGAGAGTGATGGTTGCTCAGTGCATTATTAAAAAGCTAAATTTGATAGCCTTAAGTAGAGGCTTGTGTTACATGCTTCAACTAATCATAACGTTGCTTACTTGGAAATGTAATGCTTTTTAATAGTATACCATACTTCTTCAAGTAAACTGGCCTCTGATTGGCAGGAGTTTAACTTTAACTTTAATCAGTAATTAAGGGTCAGCCATCCAGTAAACTCATTAGTTTACACCAATTACATTTGGTATAGTAACTAATGATTCCAAGGATCAAGCCATTTATTTCTGAGCTTTCAAAGTATAATTATTGTGTAAATCAGATAGAGTGTAAATCTTTTCCATACGTTTTGGTTGGTAATTGAGAAATAAAATGGTTTCCAAATGTATTCTCTGTCCAGTTTTTGTTCTGCAGTAGATGTCTCATGGGACTCTTTAAAGTATATGGAAAAGGTGATGTCAATAGCAATGTATGCTGGGCGAACTGAGACAGGATTAATTAATGGAGATGAAAAGGAAAAGCTAGGCCCTTTCAAATTGTGGTCCAGGCCTTGACTTGGACATCACACCTTGGATGACAGTTCGCAGTCGAGAGCATGAAGAGATGTGGTTCAAAGACTGACAAGTATTTGGAGTATAAGAGAATTAAAAATCCTTTATGTTTTATGTATAAAGGCCTTTCCAATGTGCAGTATTTAAGATGGTGTAATCTCTGGAGCATTTTCCTTTGAAGTTTAATATGTAGTTCTTCACATCCATATAACATTTTCAACGCGTTAAACAAATTAGTCTCTGGTTACAAAAGTTTTTAGACATTTACAAGTTGCTGTTTAACTAAATTTAATATGTGCCAGTGAAGCTGATCATGCACTTGTTCATTTAGAAGAATGCACTTTTGGAATGATTAATAAACAAACCAGTCTCTCCTATTGCTTCAACTTTGGTGTTTATTTGAAAGCAATCTACTTTAAAAAGACATTAATATCCCTAGAATTATTATTAGAATAATTGCTTTTACTCCTCTCAGAACACACATTTTTTCTCATTTCCCTTCAGCACAGACAGCTTTCTACTCAGATATAAACTTCCTATTATTATTCCCTACCCTCCACCCCAAAAAATGAAGAATAGGAATTATACAGTTTTCACTAAGGAATAATTAATTTGTCTCAAGTATTAGAACAGAGAATTGTAGAGTGACTTTGAATGGTAGTCTCTGAGGAATAGCATTGTTTGTTCTCTTCAGTCTTTAATGAGCTTTAGTAAATGGCCAGGAAAAATTACCTTTTTCTGTACTATGAGAGAAGCAAAGAAGGAAGGAAGCTATAGAATCCGTAGGAGAAGAAGGGGAACAAGCAAACACACACAAACCCACTCCACCACAGCACTTGCACTGGTTAGTGTTTTTCTTTAGAACTGAAGATTAGAGATCCGGTTTTTCCATTGCAATTAAAACACATAACACGCCTAATATTTTTACAAGAGAAAATGCAGCATGTCTCCTCATATACTGATGTATGTGTCTGGCTTATGCTGAGGAACAACTGCATGTGGCTGTACTCTGGAAGTCATCCTGGCACCCTTCTCAATGAAATTGTCTTTCTCTTAAAAGGCTCTTTAAAGTTTCTGGTTTTCATATTTTTCCAGCTTTAGCAGCAGCTTCCAGTAAGCTTTCTCAAGCCACTGCCATTTCTCTGCAATGGACTTCTCTTTCCACTTTCACAGTCACTGCCATCAAGAAAAGTGATTGAGGCCAGTCAAAGGCAGCAGTGTCAGGTATTCATTTCAGCTAGGGTCCAAGACCCACCATTAAGGGAACAAGGGCCTATACTTCTTGCTTTCTCTTTCTTCCTCCCCAGTCTCCACACCTTTCCTCACTACCTACCATTACTGCTTTCCAATAATGCTGGGACATCTGCTGTCCTAGAACAGTGGTTTTCAACCTGTGGTCTGCGGACTGTTTAAGGGGTCCATAAAAGATTACTATGATCAATCAAAAGTATGTGAATATCCACACTTATAATTCAAGGGGGTCCGCACATCTATTCAAAATTTCCAAAGGGTCTGCAAATAAAAAAAGGTTGAAAACCACTGCCCAAGAAGATGGCCTCCTTCTGCTGCATTAGCTATGGCAACTAACTCCTTACCTCAATGTAAGCTAAAGGGTATTATGGAGTAGGGCTTGCTGAAGTCATTCTACCTTGCATTGGATAATCGAACATTCATTAGGCAGCAAGTGAGCATGACTTTAGAGCCTAGTTATTAAGACACAACTGGAAGGGGGAAACCTGGATTCTATTCTCTGCTCCAGTGAATATTTCAGCATGTTATATTAAATATTCACTGGAGCAAGGATTGGAAGCCATGTCTTTTCTTCCCACATGAGTGCCCTAACCACAGGACTAGAGATTTGCACTCACTCCCTCAACCAATGAATATTTAATTATTCAATGCAAAGTAATACAGCTTCAACCAGAAGGATGAAGAGAATTCCACCCCTGAACTCCATGCAGTCTGCTGGTTGCAGCATTAACTGGGAAGATATTCAAATCCCTTCAAGCAGAGGAATTCATTTGAGTGCTTTAGCCACTAGGGTGCAGAGCGCCACCATGGGTTTTGTGAGAGAGGCTTGCATAGGTTTCTTATACAGGGTACTTGGCTTTGAGGATCCATTCTTAGGTTCATAGGCTCTCTCATGTGAAGGTCCTCCCATGTGTAGGAACCTATTGATTCCATTAGGCAGCAAAGCACTTAAGAGCTAGGCACACTAATGCATTGCAGTGCAGAACTTGCATCCTTTGCAGACACAGCCCATAGAACTAGTCCTCAGTAGAGATATTCAGTCGAGTAATCCCACAGATTAATCTACATGGAGAAGGATTATGAGGGGAAATATGCCTGGATCCATTCCTATACATTCAGGGTGAAAACAAAGGTAAAAAACTCGTGCTAGAAAAGACTTCTGCATCATTGATCTCTCTCATCCTCCACTGATGGGGAAGAGCAAATGTAGAAGAGAGTAACGAAAAAAGAGGAACCAGTGAAGAGCCTAATGGGCAGGGATGATTAGAGTCAAAACTGATGAGGAAATGTTAGAAAAGGAGACAGAAGACAGAGAGGATGAAACTCAAGAAAATGAAAAAGATTAGACAAGGGAGAAGAAAAAAACCTTGACTTTAAGCTAATCATTTCTCTGTGCCTCAGTTTCCCAAGTAAAAAGTGGAAAGAATACCATCTTACCTCAAAGGGATGCTGTGAAGATAAACCCATAAATACTTGGGAGATGGTTAGTAGCTATGTTGTTCAGGACCATGTGAGAGATGAGGTAGAATTTATTTTAGACAGTCATGGAGGGGCTGATCTATTGCTGTCATAAAGAAAGAATGAGCCTTGAACATTGGCTAATTTCAGATGGTGTAATTTACAAATCTAAGCATTAACCTGACTCAAACCTGCTTAAGCTTTTAAAATAGGTAGAGCTCGACCTTATTTCAAACCAATAAAAACACGTTTTAGTTCCTTAAGTAACTATCTACTGTGGCTTTTCTAATTTATTCTTCCCAAGATGCATTTGAAAATCTGCAGTATCATTATTTGAGGGTTTTTTATACTATTAGGTTTAAATTTTTAGAAGCCATGCAGTAGGATAGGTGACAAGTTGAAAAGTTAAGGGGGTTGGGGGGGGGGCGGTAATTTAGAAGTTTTTAAGCAAAGCTATTTTTTACTTATACAAGTGCAAAAAAAATCTGATTCTAAACCTCCATGGTTACATTTGAATAACTCCAAAACTTCTGACAAGATTTTCTTCAAACTTTTCTCAAGACAAGTTCCTCTGGGCTAAGACCAAACAGGAGAATTCAATTCAAACGGTATTTTTTTTCTTGTTTGTTTGAGGGGCTTTTTGAGAAAACAAACAGCACTGAAAAACAGGGTCAAGACTATAAGTGCTGCAGATCAACTTTACATAATTGCAAATGCTGTTTTTAAAACACATACGTATGAGACAGCTTCCTCCCTTTCATGTTTCCTTACCTCAGAAAGATCTGACTCTAAACAATCTAGCAGCCATTTTGTAATACTGTGACAGGGTGACTGATCCCGATAACGTATAAGGAAGTATTAAGCCATACTCTCCGCCTCCTCTGCAACTTTCTTGCATTGCCTCAGCAGTACAGAATAGCTACAATGCTGCCCCAAATGGGCAACTGAGGATTCAGTTGGATATGGATACTATATGGATTCATATAGTAGGTGCACATGGTTTGCTCCAGAACTTACAAACCAAATACAAAGTCTGTGATGACTGCAGACATGGGGCAGAGGAGACTACAACTAATGGAAAGGAGCATAGCTAGCAGCAACAGCTGTAGCTGTAGTGCTTGATACTCATTCATACTAAGGCACATTTCTGGCACTCTGGCAGTGCAGAGAGGCCTTCAATTGATTTTAAAATCCAGTAGCTTATAAAGGACCTGGAGCAACCTCTGCTGGGATACTCTGGAAGTAGGCAAAACTTGGCAAAAACTTGAGCAGGTGAATGGAGTGAAACTACAATTCTAATATTTAGGAAACCATAAGGCTTGTTGGACGAAAAGCCTTTTTGCTCATAAATGTCCTGTCTGTCCAGCTTTTCCTGAATATCACTTTTCAGCCAATCCTTGCCAGTCAGCACAATAGCATATGCAAGGAAGATATTGCTGTAGCCTTTTCATTTTTTTATGTCTTGTTAAAATTTAAACTACTAGCCTACTGGCAAGCTCAGCATCCAAAGCTATTTAAAGTTAATGCAAATATTACAGTTTTATGAAAGATGCTGTAGTGAAGTGTATCCATGAGGCTTTACAATCACTGTAAATAAAACAATTGCAAACAATTGCAGAGTTAAGTAATAAATGGTAGTAGGAAAAAAAGAGAAATTTACAGCTCGAGGCAATGGGCAGATTGTATTTCTTTTTCAGCTGAGGTTTTAAATGAACGAAGAGAAGTATGAAGATTGTCCCCAACTGCAAGATCTGTAGCAAAGGCAGCTCTCATAGCAAAATGCTACAAAGGGACATAAAAGTACCAAATTTAAATATTGTAATGGGAATATTTACAAGGTGTGGAAAGAGGCATCAATCAGACCAGTTCAAGGATGTTTCCAAGCTATAATGAAGGCAAAAGGAAACAGACAGAGAAGAGAGAGAGAAGTTTAAGGAACCTGAGATGAAGATATAAGTTTAATTGATTTAGACAGGCAGAGAAAGAGCAAACATAGAGGACTCATTTATGGTATCAAAAGACATCTATAGCGATTGTCAGCACAAATGTGAGTGCTACATTACAAGTAAAGATAAAGCATATAAAATAACTTGAAACTTATGGGGTACCCAAGATCATAGTCTGAACACAAAACTGAAGATGCCAACAAAGCATGTAGAAGAGAAAAAAAACAGCCCCAGAGTATGGAATGATGCTCCATTCTAAGGGCGGAACAAAGGTCAAGGAAAAGTGTTCACCAACAAAAAGTATTTCAGAGGAGCATACTAAGGATTCCCCTCTTTACTCATCTCATTTTACTATGACTAGGGACTGCACTTGAGTATTTAGCATCTATTGTCAATGGTGCAAGGATAGTCTTAGAAAAGAGTATACAAATGAGCTAGATAGAAACACAGACAATGGATAGCAACTCTTAGGATTCACTGCACAGGATGCAAGACTAAGAGTTAAGTTACATGTTACACTTAGACCATACTAAATCTGTAGACTATTAAGTGGTGTTAAAGTTGGAACATGCTGTAAGCAGTTGAACATTAAGGTTTAATACCATTCATTGCCTGCACAGCTCTGACTTGCCACTAGAAGGCTGGTGAGCAGGGGCATGGCTAGAGCCAGAACATTTGGGCTCTGTTTTGGGGAAGAGGAAGAGGCTGGGAGCATTGCATCCTGGGAGGCTGAAATACTAAAAATGGCTTGTTTTAGCTCCACAGAGCAGTCTGAAGTTACCCTAACATGAGCTAGCTAGCACGGCTCAGGGATAACCCTCCCCTGAAGTGGCATAACTTTGAGACACTCAGAGAGCACTTAGCACAAGTTAGCAAGCTTTAACATGTAAACACTTGTGCTTTAAGTACCCTTAGTATGGTCTAAGTGTAATGTGTAACTTGACCCTAGCTTTCTCTTGTTGTCTGCAGAACTAGAAAACTGGAATCTGTCGTTTAAGCCCTTTATGCTCATCATTCATAAAGGCTAAGAAAGAGGGCACTTATCTTCAGAAATATAAACACTGGGTGAACTGAAGATAAGATGGGCATAAAGGGTCACTAGGAAGATGTATAGGGCCTTTTAATGCTAGGTAACAGCCAGGTAAGTAAGAATTACAAGTAACACGCCATGGTGATTTATGTCAAATGAAATTTCTAGCAAGAATGCCCAAGACTGAATTAGTATGGAAACTTAACTTATTTCTATCATGCTTAAGTAGTTACCCCTCCAGATCAGGGTTAAAGCACATTACAAGAAAATCTGTTTTACTGTTGCCACTGCTGTATCTGTTTGTGGGGGGGAAACAGAATTTGGGGCTACATCTGGCACCTTTCACAGTATTAAAAATGTACACAATTTAAAAGACATTGGGGAAAAAAAACTTTGTAGCCCCTGCATTACCATTTTAAAGCCTTTAGCAAAGGGTCATAAAAGCTTCAATAACCAGCAATAGATTTGGCAACCAGGACAAAATCCACCATAAGTTTGTATGTCTGCATTTTTGTGACTTACAGTTTAAAAATCTTTAAGGCCCTTTTTGTGTTTATTTTCTCTTCTTGCTTATAATTATAGAATCAGATTGACTAGCATTTGACATGCTGACTTCTAGATTATTCTTACACTCCAG
>NW_005842733.1:242553-245267 GCF_000455745.1 Alligator sinensis | reverse complement strand
TCCCTATCCTTTTGATGCACTTTATTCATATCTCTTCAAAGTTCCCCTGAAATCAATACTGTCCAGTTTATGTTATTGGTACTTTGCAATTGCAAATATTAAGGAGTGAAATTGCAATCCAAGTCACTCACAGAATGCTCTAATATACTGCATAATTTGCCAACAAATAAATTAGTCTTGCTTCACAATGTTAGGCTGTATACAGTGCAGGCTGTTTTTGTTACAAAAAGCTTCAGTGAAATCAATGGCACACACATCATATTAGCTCAGACTCAGCTTTTTAGGTACATGAAGCTTAGAGTCATGTGCATTCTGATTTGGAGAAACTAGAATGTAATCCTCCCTGCTTTAAATAATTTTCCTTTGGAAAATTAGTCTTAGAAACAGAAAACAGGTAGCTGGTTTCCACTATGCCAGATCAGACTAAGAGAGTATCTGGCCATTTGCGTCTGTGGGAACCCAATAATCCTTTTCCCTTCATGTCTGGTTAACTTTGGACCTATCCTGGATAAAATCCTGAGTCTGGCACTGTATATAATGTAAGGAGGTGTTGTAGGGGGGAGGAAATAGGAAGGTGGTAGAAGGGGCTAAAGGGGGAGGGTCCAAAGAAGATTTTGTTTTCGAGGAAGGAATGGTAGTTTAGTCCACTTCAAAAATACCAAGGTTACTTCTAGGTCACTGCAATGTACCGCCCAATACCAAAATACAAAGCAAAAATGAAGCATGCCATTAAAGAAGCTGCCATGGTACGGCCATTATTAATACTGTCCACAAAATAATGCTTTTGGTTTTTTAGAAACCTTGTACCTATTCTGTATATTTACCCAAAATTATTGACTATGCCTCTGCAGAATGGTACATATGTGAGTCCTGATGGAGTCAATGCTTCTAGTGCTTTACTACACATATATTCAAAGTCAGACAATGCAGACATCAAACTGAAAAGAGCTAGCAATGTTTCCTGTAGCCCCAGCATCACTGGGTGCATCTACACATGCAATTAATTCAAAGCAATAAACTCTGGAGCAGTTTGAGCCAGAGTAAACTACTCCCGGGCACAGTGTCTATAAGTGTGTTTAATTGCAGTTAATTACCCCACCGTAAGATAGCACTGTCCCCAGTAGCACTATCTTACGGAAGTCTTAATTAGTTTACTGTGGCCTAATAGCATTGCACATGTAGATACTTTACTCTGCAGCTATTTAGTCTACTCTGCAGTTAAGCACACATGTAGATGCAGCCACTGGGATGAAGTAGGGGCTCCTATTTATCAGTATTTCAGGATTCACACAATTATTGACTTAATCTGTTCCCAGTACAGCTCACGTAAGCTGCTACCACTCTTCAGTGTCTTTTCCATGTGGATGCGGACAACAGTCATTCTATGCACACCAAGGACCTGCATCATATGTTCAACTTCATGAAGCAGTGCAAACAAAAGGCTCCTCTTTGCTACTGATATTGTGGCAAGTGTGGTTTCAGACTGCTGGATTACTTTTGTTAGGCATTTCTGGACCTGTTGCAAAGGGGACTGCATGAGAGAAGGGTGAGAAACAGAGGAAAGAATGGGATGATCCAGAGGGAAAAAAGCCAAGGGAAAAGAAGCAAAAAACAGGAAATGGAGAAAATCCTGACAGAAACATCAACTCATCCCTCCCTGAAAGAACACATTGCCTTAGTACACACAATCCAAGTAGTGGTCCTGGATAGCATGACATCAACAACCTCCTCCTTCATCAACAGAAAATGAACTCCAGGACAGACAGCTCAGGCAGCAGAGGGGAGAGGAAATGACATTCAGTGTCTCTGCAGATATGAACAACAGTGACTGATAATATTTACTGTAGGTTTGAAATTTATTTGAAAAGGGTGCTTTAGCTGGCTTCCCAGGCCATGCTCATTAAAAAGCCTGAGTGAAAATACAGCATTAAGCTTAAGGACAGTTTCCTGCAGATCAGTTTTGCTTCCACCATCTGTTTGTTGCATCCTTTAGTTCTCTTCTGTACACTGACTTTATAAGCTGTTTGAAGCACCAATCATCCTTTTGTTAAGTGTTTGTACAGAGCCTAGCACAACAAAGCCCTCGTTCCTGATTGCCATTACCATAATCCAAGCAAAAATAAAAACTGTTTATATATGTGCTTCTGTGTAACTGAGTTACCAGAGAACGCTGTAGAAAAGAGGGCCCAAATACGAGAGGACTAGCAGCCCCGTGGGACAGAGAGTAGGTTCTTCCATTAGCAAGCAAAGGAAACTGTGATGTGGTGGGGGGACGTATATCATTTCCATTTTCTAAAACACACTTGAGAAGAATTCCCACAGCCCTAGACCTTGTTACAGTAATGTTTTCAAATATACCAGAGACAGGTCTCAAGAGTGAACACAGCTATAGAGCCACATTTTCAGGTCCCACAAAGGCATGAGAGAGTGGGTGGGCTGCACATGTTTGGGTGTGCCCCTCACTGAACATGCTATGTTCACAGTGTAGTTCTTACCTTATCTGTGGTTCTAGTTAGTGAGAACTTTCATCCCAATCTATCAGAGGGCTACTCAGTAAAACTAACAGGCCCTCATTCTGCATTGAGATCCGTCAGTGAAGATACATGGAAGGCACAGTGAAAGAAAAAGAACTTTGCATAGATTCATAGATGTTAGGGTCAGAAGTGACCTCAACAGATCATCAAGTCCGACCCCTTGCATAGGCAGGAAAGAGT
>NW_005842733.1:217860-241368 GCF_000455745.1 Alligator sinensis | reverse complement strand
TCCTCCCTCCCCTTCTTGAAAATGGGGACCACATTGGCCCTTTTCCAGTCCTCCGGGACTTGGCCCGTGCGCCACGAGCATTCGAATATTCCCGCCAGTGGCTCTGCAATGATGTCGGCCAGTGCCTTCAGCACCCTCGGATGGAGCTCATCTGTGCCTGCCGACTTAAAGGCATCCAGTTCCTCCAAGTGACTCTGCACCATCTCAGGGTCTGCGCATGGTAGTCTGGCGCCTCTCTGCTGCCTCTGTACAATCCCAGTGAGAGACTTGTCGTGCCCCTCACTTAGGAACACTGAGGCAAAGAACTTGTTGAGGAGTTCAGCCTTGTCCCCCCTGTCCGTCACCAATTGTTTTTGCCCATTTAGCAGGGGTCCTATTCCTCCCTGGGCCTTCCTTTTACTCCCTATATATCTAAAAAACAATTTCTTGTTATCCTTTACTTGGGATGCCATCCTCAGCTCCATGGTAGCTTTGGCCTGTCTAACTGCCTCCCTACAAGCGCGAGCAGAGGAGGTATACTCCTCTTTGGTGATCTCTTCCTGTTTCCAAATAGGTCCTAGCATCCTTGCTAGTAGGTCTCAAAAGAGGATAAGGGCCATTTTGTATACAATAAAACTGATCTCCAAGAACTGCATGCAGAACAATGTTGTTCTAATATGCAAAAAGCCATAGGAGCAATTAGATTATATTGTTACCCTGTATTGCCGAGGAAGGCAGTACACCATTGTGCAGTATTTTTGCATATTTTTCTTATACAAAGTCACACAGGAATCAATAGTACAAGTAACCCATTCATTTCAGTGGCATTTGGTTTCTTATTATAAATGCTATCAGAAGGTAAATACCATCAGTATGAAGGTATGCAGTGGAATAATGAGATTTTAATACTGTATGGTGTTGACAACTCAAAAATGTTTTAACAGGTTAAAACTTTTTCTGGTCATTAAAAAAAAAACTGAAAAGAAAAATGTTCCTTCAAGCTGACAACTCAAGTTTCATACATAAAGTGCCAAGATATGAGACCATGAAAACTGCACAGACACACATTTTCAAGATGCAACCAAAACATAGAAACCTGCAGTAACATGATCACTTATTGAGCAGCCTGGTAAAAATTCTTACAGCAGAAAAATCAGATCAAAAAAGGAGAAATCAAAAAAGGTTTATTCTTGTAATAACACTCTTCCCAGGTTTCCACCAGAACACTTAGTGTATTTTCCAGATATCAGTGAATGTCTCTTTTGACTCCCCTCTATATAGAGAAATCAACACACAGAGAGATTACACAATGACTTGCCCAAGATCAAACAGCAAGTCAGTGGCAGAGTGAGACCTGATCTCCTGATTGCCAGTTCCATTCTCCAACTACAAGACATCCCGTCTACCCCTGCCTCATAAATTTTTGCAAGGCAGTTTTCTCCCTGTGAAAACATGTTTATAGAGTGATCGTTATAGCTTATAGCTCCACTATTTATAGAGCAATAGAAATGACAGCATTTCTCTGCATCCACTGCAAATCCTGCTTACCTGACTAGGATCTTATTCTGTGCCCATCAGGGTGATATCCAAGTGCCTTAGAGATTTAAAAGACAAGAATGTCTCTCTAGTTTTTTCTCTCCTTCATTGCATTAGGAGTGTTTGGAAGTGTAATTTAGGGAGGCCTAGGTGAGCAAACAGGTACAGATCTAATGCAAAAGGTGCCAAGTTCATTCTGATCTCTTCCAGGAGTGAGCTCACAGCTGGAGGCCAGTTACTGAGGAAACTCCATTTCCTGAACACAGTTCCATGGTCCCAGTGAAACAGCGGTGTCCTGGGAAATCAGAGTCATACAAGAGGAGGTAGCTGGGTAAGCCCAGGAGGACACTGAAGATATGGCCTGAAACTTCCAATTAGACCCATTATTTAAGACTAAGCTTGTGCATTGAGTAAACAGCATGCTGGGGTGAGGCAAGTTCAATAGCTCACACTGTAGAATAGATGGGCTTATGTGCTCTTAAACCCCTACATGAATTTACAGGCAGTTCCAGTCCTATATACTGTAATGAAGTTAGGGAATGGGACATAAATGTATGAATCGCCCTCACTCTGCCCAAATTTTACAGTCTCCAGGTAGATCAGAAAGGATTTCATGGAAGCTGTTTGGGTGCCCAGAAGCAGCACAGAGCCCAGGTAAATACAGAGGTGGCAGACTGCCTTAACAATCTAAAGGCAGAGCTGTCCATAGAGCTTCTGTTAGAGAGGCGGTAGGTTTTGAACAGTGATTCCCTCCCCTCACCAGAATCACTAACTAACTCCTATTGATTGAGCTGCTGATCTCAGCCATACTCTTGGATGGCAGGGAGACAGTGCTGTTGGTATGTGATATGAAGGTGAATGATAGAGAATAGAGTTTGTATATTTATGGCTGACAAAAGCTTATGCTTGCTCTGTCTCCCTCTATAAATATATCTACCCTGCCTTCTACTTTAGTCAGTGCAGGATGGGTCTCCCTAGCAGCTTCAAGTAGATATTTAACAGGCTAGATCAAGGGTAGGCAATCTCTGGCATGGGTGCCAGAGCCTGGTACACAAAAGCATTTTGCTTGGCATGTGTCCCTTGTGGCAGATGGCGGGGAAAGGGCCAGGGCTGAGCAGCTGCAACAAGGATCTGGCCCCTCACAGCTCCCCTGCTGTCCATCCCTGGCACACCAACATCTTACAAGTTGAGGTTGCAGGTGTTTTTGGCGCTTTGCCAAAAAAAGTTGCAGCTCCCTGGGCTAGATCTTTGTGGACCTCTACAGATAAAGTATGTGAAAGCTGGGTCTGTGTTGACTCCCTCATTTCCATCTAACAGAAACAACTGAAGCCATCTCAACATGATCTTGTTAACCCTGCCACATCTCTGAGCTGGAACAAGGGATGAGTTCATCAAATTCAAATACTGTGCAGTGGTCTAGCAATAGGAATATAGGTAAAAGACCCTTGCTCCTATGTGCTTCAAATCAATCTATCATCATGGTCTCTGTCCCATATCCTGAGATGAAGTCTGACTCAGAGGGGTCCACACTAACAATAATATCAAGAAAGATTTGGAGATGACCCACTCAAAAATGGGAGGTTTGATATGGCACATTTTAAGATACTATGTTTGAGAGACAATAGTGTCCTGGTATCTATTCTCCCAGGAAGCAAAATCTCACCATTTAAAAAACTCCCACTGCTGGAGTTTGTGAAATTCCTTTCTGCAAGAAAACTGCAAATACAGCACTGTAACAAAAATTCCAAATTCATGCAAATGCTGGAAACTGACAACCAGTGCTTTCATACAGCTGCAATTACTGTGCATTTTCAGTAAGTAATTTTAACACACATGATCAGTCCTTGGAATAGAAAGTGAAGCCTAAGTGAAATGGCTGTAAGTAAAAGCACTCAAATATCACAAGGCATGAGGAGTGGATGCAGCCCATTGGACTTCTGATATGAAAGGCTGGGGCCATGTACATTTGCATTGCCCTCAGACAAAAAGCAGGACATAACTGACATTTCCACTCCTCCTGCAGACCATTGCCATGTTTCATTAGTTAATAGCAGGTGTAAATGCTGTTGCATGATGCTGATGGGGGTTATTCAAATCCTAAAAAAACAGTGGGCCTGCAATGTTTTTTCCCGCTGGGTGGCAAAGCAACAACAAAGAACACCGACTTCTCTGGGGCCCTCTTCTCGCTGCTTGAGGAGCTCAGGATTTTGTTTAGTTATTATTGAGACTTGTTCAAACCATCGCCAAACTCACAATTAGTCCTCAAGCAATAAAGAGCATACCAGCATCCTGCACACACTCAGAAGAGAGTCTCCATGTTTAAAATACCCAGACCAATTAGAAATAAAAGGAAATTACATATGGACGTAGGCCTGGTGGCTTCACTTTAAGTTTGTGAATTCAGTACTTGTGAAAAACACACAACTGACTGCTCTGGAGACTGAAGATCTCCATTTTTTTGCATAAAGTTACTACAGCATGGACAGGAAGAGGGCTATTTCCATACTCTGGCTCTATGTAAACCTGAAGAGACAGCTTCTAGGTGCCTGAAGAGAGGTTTTATGGCATATTCAGTCCTTCAGCAGACAGAGATAGTTATCTCTGTTAGTATGAAGTCAGTCAGAAGGCAAGGTACAGGAAGGCAGGTAGTTCACTTCATTAAATACTTTGGTTCATGAAAGCTTATGCTCTCTCTATATATCTTATCTAGTTAGTCTATAAAGGCACATATCTACTCTGCCTTCTAATAGTCAGTCCTTGTCTTCAAAGAGTGACACCAGCTGTGGTGGTGGATAGCTGAGTGGACAGGGTCATCCAGTTCATTTCATGTACACTCCTGAAGCCTCATACCACCAGCCTTGCAGGGAGTAGCTTAAAATTTGTTTTATTTTTACAGTTACTCAATGTTAGTCAATGCCATTCAGCCTGAAAAGCCAAACATTTCCTAAAGGACAGGTGAAGTGTCAGGACTCCAAGACAATGCCCATCCAGTGATAATAATTTTCACTGTAACCAACCTGACCTGGATTCAGAGCAGTAAGCTCCTCTATTTCTGTCCACAACTACAAATGAACAGGACAATACTCAAGTAAACACAGAAATGTTAATAGGGTTTTATTAATACAAAGGGAAGCCAATGTATACAGATATTAGTTTTGCTAATAAAATAATAGCCTTTTATTTGCTGATGTATTAAGCATTTCACACATACCACCAAGACTGATATTTAGCCAAAAGCATACTGTACATAGGCAAGAGGAGTGTCAGAAAACTCAGAATTATAAACACTGACAAAAGAAACAAAGCAGGGGTGGCCAACCTGTGGCACAGATGCCACAACTGGCCTGGAGAGCCTCTGCATGTGGTATGTGATAGAACAGGGAGGGCACAGGGAGTGCAGTAGCAGAGAGGGCAAGAAGCAAAAAGCAGAGCAGCAGCATGGTTAAGGAGTACCAGCCAGGGAGCAGAAAGCTGAGCACCAGATCAGATAAGGGAAAGGGCTTGGAGTGACACTCGAGGAGGGTGCAGGATAAATTTAAGGGAGGACCTGCCAGAAAGGTTGGCCCTGCCTGAAACAGGGAATGCTCAAATATGACCTTTAAGGAGTAGCATTTTCTTATTCTATACCATCACCCTGAGGTACCAAAACTATCCTGATAGGTGGATTATCAGGGATCAGTATTGTACCAACTATTCCATTTGGGAAAACCTGAGCCATCTCCACACTGAAGGCACGTGGCTGCAAATTCAGGTGTTTCATAATAAAACACTTCCCCCCAGCTCTGATTTCCTTCCTCCCATGTCCTTGAGAATTCAGTCGTGTTTGGATGGTGAGGCAGCTGCACTTTAGCACTGCCACAGTCATGGTGGTCAAGGCCTGTGTTCCTCACAAAGAAAGCACTCTTCTAACTGAACCTGAGTAATCCTTAACGAGTCTTTGTATCTCGTGATAAATTTCATAATTATTCAGCCCCTACTACTAACACCAAAATTCATCACTCAAAGCAAATTAGCCGAGATTCATTAGAATAAGACATCTAGTAGGCACATGTACTTTATTAGCCTCTTACACCAATAGTTTTAATTAGGTACATATTTCACAGCTCTAGAGCTACTCAAGTGAAGGGCTGCTTTTATCTCTTTTATTTACAGTAACAAGCTATCAAACAAATACCACCATAATTAAACTTGGATGCAAAAATTGTTTTTTATTAATAGCAATCTATTCAAATCTTGAGTTTTGCAAACCTGAGATGATTTTATTAATTAAATAAGACCCTTCAATTGACTAACAAGAGGGGGTTGGCTACACCTACCTTTGAGATACATGATTTTCCATTATTATTTTTTCCTCCCTGATGGTTTCCCTCTATCTCACCTTCAGGAAAAAAGAAGATCTCTCCATCAGATATTTTAGTGATGAGAAAAGTGATTAAAATCCAGAACATTTTTAAATTATTAATAAGGAATTTAAATGATGTTATAAAGAGGGAAATACAGGAGAAAATGTTACACATTCATGGAATTTTTACTCATGCATAATAATAAGTTGAAAACACTTTAGTTATAATACTTTCTAAATTAAAGAGGAAAAAAAATCTATTTCACAAGCTTTTTACACAGCTATTAAGTGTCAATAAATGATAAATGGCGCCATCTGCTGGATATTATGTTCAACTAGCTTTTTAGTTGTCAGTCGCAGCAGAAATCAGAGGTCACATAGGCTATCAGGTCAGACAGTGTGGGCCCTGCTTACATTATATGGGTTTTGTTTAGCATTGGTTACTCAGACAAATCATCCACTGAAGCCAATGGAAGATCTGTCCAAGTCTGGAGCATACAAACGTGAATAAGATACACAGTGAGAGAAAAAGGAATATAGAAAGGCACTTATAAAAAGGCATTATGTTTGCTTATGTAGAAAGTGCCTGGTTTAGTCTCTGTTTATTGCACATTCTCTCTTAGCAGCATGTGTCATTAACATTGCTCAACAGATGTCTAGATCTATGTACATTTAAAAAAATACAAAGATTACTAATAAACTCCTTTTCCGATAGCAGAGAGAGAATGAATTGGTCTCGCACATTTGTCCCAGCTGATTACTTCATTGATATCTAGTGTAATTCAAGACAGAGAATCAAAGAAAATAATATTACAGACAGTAATTATGTGAAAAATGGCACCGTTTTGCACAACAAGCCTTCTCCATGTACCTACCTATTCAGAGTCAAATCTACTGCTTTGTGTAACAAAACCAAGCTCTTGCTCTTTTTTAGTTCTATTAACACTTCAGTATCCATATAGCTGTGTGGATTCCTTCCTGGCTCATGGACAATTAAAACGTATTAAAATTCAACTAATCTCCTCCCCTAGCAGTAGGAACAAAAATCTGGTGGATGAACATATAAGGACAGAGACACTCATCCCTCCCCGCATTTTCTCCCAGTCCCAGGCAATGTGGATTTGTGAGCTGAATCTGCTGTTTTTTCTGTAAGGTAGTAGATTTTGAGGGAAGAGTGCTGTGAAATCTCCAGAGAGGCCTGCCTGAATGTTGTGTTCTCTACTAGGACTTCCCAAAGATGGGACAACACGCTAATTCTAGGGCTAAGCTCTATCTTCACTAAGAAGTGTGCAACACTGCTGAAGATAACATGATTTCCCAGGTGCTGACAAAAACACCCTCTGAAAACATTGAACACTGGCATCCCTGAAGGCTCAAGGGGACCCACAGCCCATGCTTCTAGCGAGGGCTTTCCCATCTTAGGTTGTGTCTGCAGAATCGATGTAATAGGCCTGCAACAACAACAAAAAAAAGCAAGCACTGTGCTCATGGTAAGTGAAATATTTCTTTTCCATCTTTTGTACTTCAGATTACTTCTTTGCTGGGGTACAGAATACTGATAAGTCTCTTCAGGACTTAGAGATATATTAGAAACACAGGTAGATATATGGATACATATACATAATTATATTTCTGAGGAAAATCTCTAAAAGGAAAAAAAATGAAAACTATGTATGTAACTAAAAAGCACGGCAGGTTTTAGTTATAATCTATCATTGGAAATATCAGCAAAAATCATTTAAAGATAACATTTCCAGGGTTGTCTCCAAGATTAGCACTTCTTACCACTCTTATGTTCTAGTACAACCTTTAATGATACATATATAATACATATATACATACAATTCCTTAGGGCTGTTCTCTGAGTGAATTTACCCTTCTCATTCTCTGTGAAAAGGTGTCCAAACCATCTGAAGGGCATGTAAATTCCTTAAATTTGGAATCAGGCGATTGTCCTACAACCTCCTCCCCCTCCACAACTTTACAATTGAGGCTTTGGAATATCAGGATCTGCAGTGTGCAGATCCTGCAACAAATTCTAGCCATCTTCTAAGGCAAGGGAGCCTGCGGTATTAATTCAACAAAACTAACAATGCCACTGGAAGACAGTCCTTCTAGCAGAACTTCTTGGTCCTTGTGCTGCTCTACAGCTGACTCCTTCAGCCCAGATCCCACTCCTTTGATCCCCTATTGGTTCCATATTCAAGATATACGTAAATTGATACTTTGATCTCAACTTATGTTGAGATATATTACCTTATCTGTGTTATATCCCATAGCCTGCACCAAAGGTGACCACTTACATTTTTTGTTTCTTGTGCATAGAACTAAGATGTATCCTAGGTTATTTTGCTCCTTGCAAAGCAGAGCCTTTCCATCTGCAGACTGCTTGTCTTTGCTTACAAGTAGTAGAGACAGGAAGGGTGTGTCTACACATGCAATTAATGCACATGAATAAACTCTGGTACTGATTACTCCAGAATTTATTGCTACTGGGTGCCATGTCTTTACCTAAGCCCAGGACCACAACATGTTAAATAGGGTCGGAGCAGCCCTGTCTGGCCAGGGATCTGGGGGCTCGGCCTGCCAGCCTGGCTCCATGTGCTGTGGAGGGGCTGGCTGGAACACAAGGGTGCTTTAGTGTAGGGCTAGCCAGCAAGCAGCCCTTGCACTGAAGCACCCTTGTGCCCCAGCCAGCCAGGGCAGCATCTACATGTGGACTGCTGTGGAGTGAAAAAGTCCACAGAAGGATAATGCTTGTATTTGGATTCTGGATCATTCTTGGTTCAGCCGGCAGAGTAATTTCCAGCTAGTTTGCAGATACACAGAGATCCTAAACAGAAAGCAAGAAACCTTGCAGTCAACCTCATGTTTCTTTCATTTTTTCCACCACTAATACAGAACTGGAAGCATGTGGTTGACTCTTGCAGTTAGGAGTGCATTTTTTACTGCAAACACTGAACAAATTCAATAAGGACTAGCTGAGAAAGACCAAACATGGAGTTCTGCAGTGGTAGTTTTAGCAAGTTTCTTCACAGCAGAACTACACCTTAATTCTTCTAATCACTTAAAAAAGGTAAGAGCAGCCACAGCTAAGCCAAAAGAATGGCAGAAAGCCAGGGGTAGATCCAGAGGAAATGTAGCAATGCAATCGCACCCCCGTCTGCCACTACTGCTGCTGTCCCTAGGTGACCTGGGTGCAGGGAACCCCAGAGCCATGGACTGGAGGGAGCAACTGTGCAGGGTGCCAGTGTTGACTGGGGACAGTGGTAGCAATAAGTGGGTTTCCTCTTCCTGCACCTGCTCCCTGCCTCGCACACCGATCCCACATGCCCCCCGCTGTGGTCCCTGCTGCTGGGAGCAGGCATTGGAAGGAAGAACCCAGCCTCCTCTCCCACCACAGTCCCTGACTGATGCAGGCACAGCAAGGAAGTCCTTGGTACTGCCCTGCTCCAGCTGTGGGCCTCAGGGAGCAGCTGTGCAGGGAGCCAAGTTCATCCAGGAACAGTGGCAGCCCTTCACAGTTTCCTCCTTCCAGCACCTGCTCCCCTGCCCAGCAGGGAACACTGGGCAGGGGAGGGGAAGCAGGCAAGGAGCAGGCAGGTGCTGGAAGGAGGAACCTGCATGCCTCCATCACCTTCCTTCGCTGATCCTGGCATGCCACAGCCACTTCCCACAGCCCCAGATGGAGCAGGGCAGAATCAGATTTGGGGTTCCCCCCACAGACAGGTCAGCCGAGGACAGCAGCAGCAGGTGGGTCACCTTGGTGTCCCCTGTTGGCCCAGGTGCTAAAGCCAAACCTTGCCTCCATCCTGCTGTGGTCTGAGGGGATAGTGTCCCACACCCTCCTCTAGGAAATTCTAGATCTGCCTATGCAGAAACTATGATATTAATGTGTTTGATTCTTAACCCCGCAGTACTAAAAATGCAGGAAATGACAGAATATCTACCTGTCAGTAGTGAAATGCATGTAAGAATCCCATACAATGGAAATAGGGAAATACCAGCTCTTTTGATGTGTAAAATGGATAATCATGACCTGATTTTGGAATGGTTCTTCTAGTTTTCAGCAAGTTGTTCAATATTTTTTCTGCTGTAAATTAAGGTATGCAAATGTGTTTTGATTTTTATTTCTTTGTTTTTTAGTTTGCAAGTCACGTAGCCATAACTCTAGAAGCTGAACAAGAGCTAAAATACAAATAAAATTCAAACTATATATAATATGATGGACCTGACCAACCAAGATCATACAAGCTGAAAACAACTGACCCCCACCAAACATAACATTAATCTCATTCCCTCACCACCAAACCTCAACTCACAACTGACTATGTGTCTTAGATGAGATCTTCACCCCACAGGAGTTGATAGCAAAACTCCTACTGACTTTGAAATATGCCTGCAGGTTTTCTGACTCAGACAAGAAGCTCTCTTAGCAAACCATTCTCATGTACAGCAGATGGCCTCCATCTGATTGTAGCTGTGATGGTGGTCTCTTAGGGATCCAAGTCCCAAGCCACTAGAACTATATAGGCTAGTTCTAACAACCTAAACTTCCCCTGAATGCTAGTGCTAATCGTGGAGCTATGGACTAATGGGCTGTCTCCATAGTCAACTGCTTAATAAGTGAGCAGTCATATTCTGCACTCAGTTCAGAGTCCTGATTGCCTCTGGCTGTGGCCTGAAGAAGGGTACATTGCAGTAGTTTAGTTTCAATGGGCATGTCTACACATGCCTATTAATGTGCAGCAATAAGTTCCAGAGCTTATTGTTGTTGGGCACACATCTGCATGCCCAGTCCTTCCAGCGTCTATACATGTCATTCACTACTGTGGAGTTTTTTACTCTGCAGCAGGATGTCCTGTGGAGTAAAATAATTTACTTCACCCTAATAGGGGTGTGCGTGTAGACACCAAGATGTTTACTGTACAGCCAATTAGTATACTGTACAGTAAATATCTTGTGTAGATGTGGCCAATGTGACAAAAGCCTGGATAATTATAGCAAAGCCATATCCAAGAGATATCACCACACTCCTCAACAGATGAAACAAAAGGCTTTGGAGCACAGGTGCTATGTGGGTTATCTGTGACCTGGCCAGGGTGTAATAATACATCTAAGTTTAATAATTCATCTTTAGAGAGCAGATCAAGTCCTTCAGTCCCAGGTGATGGTATCTCAATGAAAATCAGAAACAATAGCTACTATTATTTCATTTTTTCAATATCCTAACAAGCTCCACTCACATTCTCCCTTATCCTACTTATCAACATGGCCTTGAAACTGTAGCTCAAACAGCTAGACCTCAGTCCATATATCTTTATATATCCATCTCAAGTAAGCTCATTCTTTCTCCAGCAATCTGGTATGATGGAGCTGTAAACCACATGTTACTAGTATATTGAAAACACCCTTCCAAAAACCTTAGAGATGCATTGAACTGAGTCAAAAACACAAAAGTCTCCCACAAAACTTTGTATGAGGCAGAGAGGCAATTGTTTTAAAATACCCTCAGAAACCTTTCACAAAGAAAGCAGTACAGTCTCTTAAAAACAACTCCCATCCATGCCTGTTGGGGAAATGGTTTCAATACCTTCATAATCAGGCTATCAAAGGGACCCACAGCACCCAGAAAGAAACTCTCTCTCTTTTTTTGGAAAGGAGCTGATGCTATAGGCATTATGAAAGCAGAAAACTTTCACAATCATGACTGTAGTCAGCTATTACACGCGAAGTTTTGTCCCAATTTATATCCTGTAACTGTTTTACATTTTTGACATTGGAAGGAGGACATGTGTAACCATATAGTTAAATGCCTTGCCATCAGGTTAATATTTAATGCAACCAGCTGCATGATTGCTATGCTATGACTGAGATTTTTCCATGCACACAAGTCAGAAAATTCAAAAGTTATGACATATTCAGCAACTGTTATTTGTCTCTACATATACATGTATGCAGTGTCTGACAATATTATAGATTATGTTTATTACATTTACATTATAGGCATTACATTTGCTCCTAGGCAGAAGGCTCTTTCAAATTCTATGCACCATGTTAAGACCTAATTAGACTTAACATTGATGGTTTCAGTGGTACATGGACCTGTGCTGGTGCTCTGGATATTAATGAATTTCACCCATATGTTATATGTGTGTAAAAATATTCACATTATGATTGCTGTTCCAAACCCCCTTGCCATTTGTGTATATTAATTCTTTTCCTAGTTATAGTTATTGGCACTGAATTTCCACTGGAGTTACTTTTAATTTTAGCAGGAGAGCTGGGGAAAGAGAACCTCCATAGACTGCACATAGTTCCCTGTGTGATCTATACAATAAATAAAGGTGTGGAACGCCAGATGCAGTTCACGCAGAAGCATGTGCATATTCCCAGTGTCACACCTGCACATATTTAAATGATTGCACATTGACATAAATGCAGTGCGTGCATGTGTGCCTGTATCTGGAGAATTGCACCTGTACATATAATGAAATGTTCAAAGGAACTCACTAAGTTTTGTTGAAATATCACCAGGTAAAACTGGGCACCTTTACTTTTTGCCTCTTGACATCTGGCCACCTTAAGAGAGTAACTTTGTTCTTCTCTGCCTTCTCTTTTCATGTTGTCTCATTCCATCTATGACTACCTCTCTCCCACTATTTATTTATTAAAGATCTTAATGTGTAAATAGCCTCTCTCTACCTGGCTGGGTCTTGGTTTAAAAGTAGGAACCACTTCTATTCCTCTATCTTTTACCCACTCCTTGTCTGTTGCTTCCTATTTCTCCTTCCTCTTTTGGTATTATTCCCCTTAAGGACCAAATCATGAAAGTCCTCTGTATGTACTATTCCTATTGAAATCGAAGTCAATGGGAAACTGCAGAATTGCGCCCTTCAAGAATATCCTCTTCATATCTTAGTTTGTGCACATGCCTCTCTTATCAGTACCGTGTCTTCTTTTCCTGTAAGGCACAGTGATTGCCTATTGGAGATGCCCACTGATGGAGGGAACACTGAGTCACAAAGCTCATATATAGTATAATATCCAGAACTTTCTGTATGTACTGCCATACATTTTTCAGAGCATTCTGCAAACCTCCACATGATTATCTCCAGTTTTTCAGGTGAGGAAATTGACCCATAGAATTTAAATAACTTGCCAACTAAGTGAAAAAAACAAAAACAAAGCTGAGATTGGTACCTAGCCTGGTGCCCTGCTACCTACAACTGAAAGCTTTCACCCAGGAACCACCAACATATCTAATTGCTAGCGATTACTAACAGCACAGAGAACAGTGAAGAAAACTAAGTCAAGCCTGATTGCTACATAAACATTGGCTTAATAGAGGAGTGCAGAATAGCAGGGGTAGCAGCTCTGTTCTCATAAAGATCTTTGAAATTCTTTGATAAAAGGTGTTATACACCTAACATGTTATACCTATTACTGCTTTAAAACTTCCTTTGCTGTATTTACAAATTACACTGCAGAGGTGTCTCTGTAGCCAGGGATGTTATCTTAGGTACCATCTTCTCCTCACAGGGAAAGGTCTTTACAGCCCTCCCTCTCCCCTGGCAGGTTTTGTCTACCTCTTTTCTGGCAGGTTTTGTTCTACCTCTTTTCTTTAGATGGATGGCTTGGCTGAGGAGACACAAGGAGAGGCCTTATGAGATATGGTGGGGTTTATTGTTCTGTCACCATATAGTCAACAAGAACAAGTACTTATATTTCTATTGTGCCTTTCACTGAACCGAACAAGGTGTTCAACAGAACATTTTAATTATAATCCCACTTCTAACAGCGTGAGTAAAGGTGTTTAAAAACACAATCAAGCATGAAATAGAACAGTAAACATGCCATTTCAATTACAAAATTATGTGTAAGCACTTCCCTGCAATGTACAACGTTTGAGGGCTGAGACACGTTTTAGAATCCTGTTTGAAATCCTAGAGATGCTGGGCATGTAGACTGATGCTGAGTACGTAGAAGGTGGGTTCAACTCTAGGATCTGTCCTTTCATGCTCTGGCCTAGAAGCTCTGAAACAGACAAGAAAATACATGGGGGTTGCATTTAAATAGCTATCCATCATCACTGCAAAATCCAGTTGGTCTTTTAGACTATGTACATGCCCAATAGCTCACCTGCTCTCTACCAGTGATGGTTAATTGCAATTGTGCAAATCTTCACTGTTTTAATAGATGCATATGGCCCAACATCTTTGGAACAGAAACAGCAGGGCACTCCCTGCATAGGACATAGATAACATAGACTCATAGACCGTAAGGTTGGAAGGGACCTCGGAAGATCATTGGGTCCAGCCTCCCTGCACCAGGCAGGAAAGACAAGTGGGTTCAGGTGACCCCAGCAAGGTGACTATCCAGGCTCCTCTTGAAGATTTCCAGGGTAGGTGATTGCACCACCTCTGGAGGGAGCTTATTCCAGTCTGGACACCCTGACTGTGAAGGAGTTTTTCCTAATGTTAAGCCGGAAACAGTCTTCCAAGAGGTTGTGGCCATTACTCCTGGTTCTCCCTGGGGGTGCCCTGGTGAAGTTATTCACCGAGCCCCTGATATAGTCCCCTGATGCAGTGGTAAACTGCTACCAAGTCCCCTCTTAGCTTCTTTTTCAGGCTGAAGAGTTCCAGGTTCCTCAGCCTTTCCTCATAAGGGTTGCCATGCAAGCCTCTAATCATATGGGTGGCCCTTCTCTGGACTCTCTCAAGCTGTACCATGTCCTTGTTAAAGTGCAGTGCCCAGGACTGGATGCAGTACTCCAGTTGAGGACTCACTAGTACTGAGTAGAGTGAAAGAATCACCTCCTTGGTCTTGCTGGAGATGCATCGATTGATGCATGCCAAAGTATTATTTGCCCTCCTGGCAGCATAGTCGCACTGCCAGTTCATATTCATGCTGTGGTCTATTATTACCCCTGGGTCCCTTTCATTCGTAGTGCTGGCCAAGTTGGTGTTGCCAAGCCTGTAGGTGTGCAGGGGATTGTTCATCCCCAGGTGGAGCACTTTACATTTCTCAACATTGAACTTTATCAGGTTGACTCACCTAACTTGCTAGCCTGTCTAGACCCACCTGTATCTGTAGCCTATCTTCAAGTATAACTACGCTTCCCCATAACTTGGTGTCATCTATGAACTTGGTCAGTGAGCTCTTCGCCCCCTTCATCCAAATGATTGATGGAGATGTTGAAAAGTATGGGACCAAGCACCAACCCCTGCGGGACACCGCTGCCCACTTCTTGCCAAGACAGCACAGATCCATTCATTAGGACTCTCTGGGTCCTACCCCGCAGACAGCTTCATACCCACCTAACCATCTTGCAGTTAAGCCCACTATCTTCCAATTTTCTCATGAGAACATTGTGGCATACCAGATCAAAGGCTTTTTGGAAGTCAAGGTATACAATATCCACCACTTCTCCCTTATCCAGATGGTGAGTCACCTGATCATAAAAGGAGATGAGATTGGTGAGACAAGACCTGCCAGCAATGAAGTCATGCTGGCTGTCATTCAGAATCCTACCTTCTGCAACTCTATCACACATAGAATCCTTAATTAATTTTTCCAGGATTTCTCCAGGGATAGAAGTTAGGCTAATTGGCCTATAGTTACTCAGGTCCTCCTTCCTCCCGTTCTTGAAGATGGGCATAACATTGGCCCTCTTCCAGTCCTCAGGGACCTCTCCAGAGCACCATGAGTTTTGGAACAGTTTTTGCCGGGGGGCTCCATGATGACGTCTGTAGTAATTCTTCTGTAATACAGCCAAAGCCAAGTTCTATCCACAGCAGTGCATGGATGTGTCAGGGCACGGCCCAAGCATCTACAGCTGACTAGAACCACTAGCTCATTGGCGATGCGTAGAGGGTGCACACTGCTGCACGTGCACCCCCTGAGATTAGCAGTGCACTCCATGCGATTGGTCACCACCGACACTGCTAGCAGCACCCATGGGCAGTCACCACTTGCCACCTCCCCACTGCTGGTGGTGTCTGTGGGTGGTCACCAATTGCCGCTGGCTGCTGCCAATGCTGCTGGCGGCGTCTGCGGGTGGTCACCAACCACTGGTCGGCACTCACCACACCCTCCCCCGCCACCACCGCCATGGCTGCCTGTGGGAGTTCCCCACTTGGCCCACACCCAATACTTCCAGTGCCGCCTGTAGGAGCTGCCCACTCACTGCTGCCACAGCCCCACCATCAACACTGCTGCCGCCGACTGCAGGAGGTCGCCGTGTCCCACCCAGCCTCTGGGGGCGTGCACCGTTCATGCACTAGCTGAAGCCATACTGCATAGAAACAATGCAAGAATCATGAAAACCTCTTCCATCTTAGTCCAGTGGTGTTCTTCAGTCTTAGTCCATGTGTTAGCAGGAGTATTTCATTTGTGAAAGAACACCTGTTAAGCCCATTACCCAGGGCTTAAAGCAAAGTGAGGAGTAGACTCTTGTTGTAGAAGATAGCTTTTCACGGACTTGGTTGACTCATTACAGTACACTTACTTGAAAATATCAAGGTTAAAAGGCTGCAATCGCGGGGCTCCCTTGTGTTACTGAACCATTTTGCTTTGGAAAAGTCCTGAGTGAGCAAATGACTCCTAAAATTGTGTCCGAAAGTCTACAGACTGCTTTCAGTGAGGGGAACAAATTAGCCCCAACCTTCTGAGGCTACCCTGCTACCAACTAACATTGGGCTTGTGACTGAAGACAGAACAGTGGATCTTATGGCTGGGATAATGCTCACAACTAAAACTAGATAGGGCTTTACAGATCAAAATTACTTACTTAATAAAAATACACAAATTACTTCTATTGGAATGGACCTGAAATGGCACAGGACTCTAAAGCAGCCTCTGGAAAACAGATGTCACATGACATCAGATGGCATGTTTCTCATGGCTGACACCACTCCGCAAGTCAGTAACTATGCTCCTCAAGGCTGAAGTAGAGTAGTTTACAAGGGTAGTCCCTGCAGAATGCATTGCTTGCAATATTGCCATTAGATAGTCACAAAAGCCTGACAGCTGTGACAAGGCCCACAGCATTGTCTCACTAAACAAGATGAACTAATTTCTTCTTTAACATCTGATATAATATGGCAGTCCAGAAGCAACTGGGGAAGAAGAAGCAGCCCCATCCTCATGCTGTGAACAAGCTTGACAGAGAAAGGTCAAACAATACAACCCCACATCATTGCCCTCTGGGATCTCTGAGAGAGGAAAGAATGGAACCACTCAAGATTTCTGTCTGTAAGTTCTTACTAGAACCAATACTGGATGCATTAAGCTCACAATGACATTTGAAGATCATAATGTAATAGCTGGTGCTGTCTCATGATTTGGACTATTATTTTTTACACAAATGGGACTATCCAGTTTAATATACTATGCAATTGTCCGTGGCATTGAATCATCTTTTAGGAGATCTGATCTGGAAATTACTCTGATATTGAGATCTGAAATTTATAACTTATTCAAGTATTCCATGATCACTCAAATGAACCTATAAATACAGCAGATACGGTAAAATATTTAAGAATCACCATTTAAAATTCTGCCAAACTTACATATGACAACATTTCATTAACAAGAGACTACTAGTGTCCATAGATATTTAATAACACAGACTGCACTAAAGATTTGATTTCTACCTCTCTTCTTGAAATACATTTCCTTGCTAGCAAGTCAGGCTCCCTAAATAAAGCTAAGAGAACTCAGCACAAACTTCCCCTTCTCTTAAAGAGTCTGTTTTTAAAGTGTCAGACCACCATATTAGTAGATTCCTTAGTTAGCTTATCTACTGCTGTCAGTGCTTTTCTTTATTGCTATGCAATGAAGTAGGAAGTTGGTCCTACTGAAATCAATGTCATAGCTCCCACTGACTTTAATGGGACCAGGATTTGGCTTTTAGTAACAAGCTTGTCATTTGACTCCATTCGTTTCCTGGCACAACGCTGAAATCTGTCTGTGAAGTAATTTAAGGTCTTTCACTCAAAGATTCCAACAGCCAGTGATAAATCTGGTTAAGATACATTTGACTAACATCATGCACACATTGTTGGATATCATCACCATCAGAGAGTAGAGGGGAAGCCCAACATGGGAAAGTCAATAATGAAATTTGATTTTGGGAGAAATAAGTATGTTGCTGGAATCCAAAAATTCCAGTTAGGCTCAGATTTAACATCTCTTCCCCTTTAAGCAGCTTCAAAATGAGTTTAAATTCATGTTCTTGGAGTTCAGTCCGTCTGAGAAAAGAAATTGTATTAGTCCACAGATCTGGACATTGTATTGACTACAATACTTTAAAAAAGATTTTACCACACTTTACTTCTGTTAACACCCAAGAGTCAGTATAGCGAGATGGATGCAGTAGCTTTATACAAGCCATGGAACTGCTGGCACTAACTGAAGCCGTCCTGAAGAGCCTTTGTGATGTGAAATAATATCTGCAAAGGAAATAATCTATTTTGATGCATGGAACAGAACCCAACTTGAGTTTTCAGAATTGACTAATTAAAATTGTAAACTGAGCACTTTTGCTAAACAGTCACTGGGAAGCAAACATGGAGCCTAGACTGCTAGATTTAGTTTTTAAAGTGGAGCCGTTCTTTAAACATTCTTTGGCAATGAGTGAAGGAACAGATTTGCAGCTGCACCAGTCTAATGTGTGGTTCAAATGAAGGAAACTACCTTTCTTCTTCCTCAGTCCTGGGGACAGATGGGAGCCTGTTTGGTCACTAATGTAATTTAGACTGGCTTAAGGGCTGTTCTAATTGTGTCATACCACAAAAATTGTGTGTCCTTCCCCCAGCCCTGTTTGGGGCTAGAAGGAGCTTTAACGTAAGACTATTTATATTGACTGCAGAGTCTCCCAAGTAGCTGGCCAATCCAGCTTTGTTATTGTTATATGCAGTAATATTTTCTGTTACTATTACAGTGATGCATATGAGGCCTAGACGTAGATGAAAGCCTTGATATCCTAAGCATGGTACAAACGCAGAATAGATAGATGGCCATTGCCCCAGAGATCTTACAATCTTAGTGCAAGACACAAGGCAACAGCTGGATGCAGACAGATGCAGGAGTCAATGCAACAACACTGGTTGGCATGATAGGCTATGTTAACAGCTGATCAGCAGTGTAACCATTGCCAAGGTCTCTTGGAGGAATCAAAGCAAGAGTTTTAAGGAGGGCTTTGAAAAAGAATACAGATATTATACACAATGTAGCCATTTCAGGGGCCAGTAATCACTGACCAAGCAATACATCTTTCTGAAATGATTTCTGCTTTATTATGGAAAAAAACATAGTAACTATGACTTCATGTCTCACACTTTAAGAGGTGTACTCTCAGGCTTGTTTGTTTTGTTTTGTTTTTTGCATATCCAGACTTCAGTAAATCTGAGCTGTCCTTGTGCTTCAATTCTGACTTGGGGTTAATCTCCAGATACTAACAATGTAACATCTCCATCCATCAGATACTCTTTCCTACTCTTTCAGCTGTTTTAATTATTCTAATCTGCTATGACAATTTAAGCAAGATACAACACAGTTTATGGCCCAATATGTAATGGTCCAGCTGCTATATATGCTGCAACGTATTTTCCTCAGACAGTATGCTACTGCTTTGGGGGTGGGGTGGGGGTGTTATTGCCCTTCTGTCATGAGAGATTTCAGTGCTCTGATCATTGTATATTTGACAGATTCTTTGTCAATGTCAAGTGTCTTTTGTGGTTAAGCCCAGTAACGCTAAAACAAAAGGTCTCATAGATATTAGATATATGGTGACATTATGGAATTCACTTGAAGGCAGTAATTTTTTGTCAGCCTATGAAAAGAAAAATGAAGCTAATGGTTAAACCAAAGGAAGATGCAGGATTGTCTTTTTTAGCTATTTTTGTTTATGTCAGAGATCCTGATTGACATCTGGCCAAGCACACCCCTTTATCCATTGATGCTGGTGGCAAGAAATGGAACAAAAAGGAATTACCAACCAAGAAAACACTGACGGGAAAGAAAGGTTTTGTTTTGGGGTTATTCGTTTTGGTTTTTTGTTTGCTTATTTTCTTTTAAAGTCTCTACTGTCAACAAACAATATTACTCATAATCACTTTCTCTCCCCCTCTCTCTCTTGCAGGCATGCATGCACACACACCACCTACCATCTGAGATTTTAAATTTTTGTACCTCTTACCCCCCACCTTTTTGCTTCTTTGAATGGTGTGGTAGTGCTGGTTTGCTTGGATAACAATCTGTCCAAACAGTGATGTCTGAGGTTGGGGAAAAATTAAATGAAAAATACAATCTACTGCTCTTTAACTATTGGCAAACTGTATTTTTAAAGCTCTTTCACTGTTAAGTTTGTTAAAATGTGTTTTTTTTTTCTGTCAACCAGTTGCATCATAAAGAGCACATGACAAAACCCTAGGGTGTCAGGATGCTCTCCAAGGTACATCCCAGGTTTGTATCAGCTTGTTGGTCCCCCACTCTGCTGAATGGGTATGCCCAAAAAAATAATTTCCCCAGGAATCACAGTTTACCATGGGCACTTCAGTAATGAAACAGAAAAACAAAAGGACTTACTACAAGGAAAAACAAATGGTATATAAAAAAGTGATTGAACACTTTGACAATAGAAAATGGTAAAACAAAACTGACAAAATCCCTACATTACATTCCAATTACTACCTAGGCCTCAAAAAATCCTATGAAAACCTCCTGGGGTCAACCTCCTCTCAATCACAGCTAGCTCCCTCAACTGGGGATCACCATTCCCACCCTCTCAACACCTCCAAATAGTCACTGCCTACCCCCCACCCCACCTACCTTCAGAGGAGCCAAAGAATCTTTTAGAGTGCTTCTGCCTGTGAATCCCCCTAAGAAGTGATGATGCAGAAGTTAGGCCTTATGGCTATTTCAGACTCATCTGAAATATGGGTTTCCCATAGTGGAATAGGGCATCTGCTACTACATTTTCCTTCCCCTTGATATGGACAGTAATTTCCATATCAAAGTCCTGAAGCATTACTCTCCATCTAAGCAACCTAGCATTGGTTCCTTTGTTTTATGGAACCAGGCCACCGGGGAATGGTCTGTCAGGACATTAAACCATAGACCACATAGATAGGGTTTCAGTTTTTTTTATAGCCCATATGATGGCATAGCACTTTTTCTATCACTTAGTATCTCTGCTCACATGGATTTAGTTTTTTTACTCAGGAAGGTGATGGGGTGTTTTTTACCTCCTTTCCCTGTTTGCAACAGTACAGCTCCTAAATCAGAGGCATCTGTACATAACTCAAGGGTCTTATCAATGTCTGGTCCAGCTAGGGCAGGATGCTTTGTAAATACTTCCTTGATGTGCTCCAAACCCCTCTTACAAGCTTCTGACCAAACCACCTTGTTAGGCTTGTGTTTTTTACACAGGTCAGTAATCAGAGCAACAAAACTACTGAATCCTCATATGAACCCTCCAACCTGGTGGTCCAAATATTGCAGCTTGGCTGCACCTACCTTACATTTTTATATTTTGATAGTTAAACACACCTCAAGTCTCTCTATTACAGCCTCCACATATCATAAGTGTTCCTCCCAGCTACCACTGAAGATGGCAATGTCATCTATATAAGCACAAGCAAAGTCATTTAGTCCTGAAAACGCATAGTTAATAAGTCTCCAAAACATCACTCCTAAACTCATGAGTCCAAAAGGTAGTACTTTCAATTCACACAGTCCCATGTCTGTGATTAAAATAGACTTCTGAGTCTTCTCCAAAGAGATCTGCCAGTACCCCTTGGTTGAGTCCAGGGTGCTGATGTGTTGCACTTTGCTTAAAGTGTCCAGCAAACAATCCATCCGGGGCATGGAGGTATACATCAAGTATGGCAATTGCATTCAACTTTTTGTGATCTACACAGAATCTTACACCACCATCCCTATGGAGCAATAACAATGGGCGATACCCAGAGGCTCTTTGATTCTGTAATAGCTCCGAGCTCCAGCATGCCCTTTACTTCCTCATGGATTTGCTTCTATAAGCTGCTTGAAGTTCAGTATGCCTGACTTTGCAGGAGTTGTCTCTGCTTTATGATGATCCAGTGAACTGTTTTTGGTGTCAGTCCTGGCTTATTTATAAATACATGTTGATGTCTGAGCTACACATTCATCAGCTGTGCCTTGGCATCTGACTAAGCTCATCAAATAGATCAATAATCTCCAGAGGCATTTCCCTTCAGCGCTCAGCGAGCAAGTCAGGCAAGGGAGAGATGGGTGTGTCTCCCCTCCCACTGAAATCATCCCCACAACAGCCTTTCTCCTATGCTAAGTTTTCAGACTGCTGATATATATAGTTTGTGGCCTGGTCAGACTATGAGGTTCTCTCACCTTATATGCAACAGCATTAAGTTTTGATTTCAAAAGCTCTCTCCCATGAGTCCTGCATCTTGTGGTGTTTTACTTGTGATAGGACTAAAGCCATATGCCCTTTTTCAACACAGCTCACAAAGACACTCATGGACCCAGAGGGACAGACTTCCATCTTCAGCTCCCTCTGTGCAAAAATGAAGTTTATTTCCTACCTATGGGGACTTTTTACCATCTTGTACCATCTACACTTTTCCCAGAGCCTGACGAAGGGACTTTGATCCCTAAAGCTTGCAGAAAAGGACAATTTTCTTGCCATTTTCCAGTTGGTCTAATAAAAGGTAACATTTTGGAAACAAGAGTTCTCATTTTTTGTATGTCTTTTTCAAACAAGCACTTGTAGATGTTTTTATCATACTACATTTTTTATTCCCTTGGTTTTTAACTAGATTTTGATGCACCAGTTATGATTCATCAAAGCCATCATGGCTCTCAGATCATCTTAGAGTCTTTGGACATATTCAGTGACTGATTTACCTTCAAACTCTATGCCACTCCGCCTGCATCTCAGACAAAGTCAAGAGGAGCTTTGACCTTTCAGACATATAATAGGTTGAATGGAGTCAACCCCATGAATTTCTGGGGTACTTTCTGGTAGGCATATAGTACATACAGCAACATCACATCCCAGTCACCAGTCCTCTTAGTTATATACATTTGTAACATAGACATGAAAGTCACATTAAATCTTTTAACTGAAGTGTTAGACTCTGGGTGGTAGTGTGAATGGCTCTTCAGTGATGGGGAGAGGACATGGGAGGGCTTTGTAGAAACCTATAGCCTTCTTTCACCTCTGTCATAAATCACAGGATCTGCAGTAATCTCCTTCATCTGTCAGAATACCTGGCCAGTGAAAGTTGCTTTTTTTCAGTCTGTCATATGTCCTTTTTGTGCTCAAGTGCCCAGCAAAAGGGGAATCATGGACTAGCCACAGGAGCTCTGTGCAGTACTTTGCTAGCACCACCAATTTTCTTTGGGTCTCTCCTAGGAGTTCTCTCTTCCTTACCAAGACATTCTTTTACAGCTTTCCATCCTCTCCTATCAAACTCTTAGTGCCCTTTCCTTCACTATTGGCCCTCACAGCCAAGGCTTTCAGGCTCGCCCATGAGAGATCTGACTCTTGCTTTTGAACAAAACCTTTTTGGCCTGTGGCTGCATAGGCAGTGTTTTCTGTTATGTTTGTCCAAAGCATTCACAAATAAATGACCCCAGCCATAAGT
>NW_005842733.1:214233-217850 GCF_000455745.1 Alligator sinensis | reverse complement strand
AGAGTGCTACCAGAATGGCAGGCACAGAAAACATTGCAAACAAAGTAAAAGTATACATGCATTGACATTAACAAATTCAACAGAGTAACTTTGGATTCACACATGCAGACTCAACACGTTCACCTATCTCATATCCAATCCCACACTTTTGAAATGATAGTGATATAACAGACAGACTACAATCCTCTCAGGTGGCTTGCATTGCCTTTCTGGGTAATGTTGATCACCTTGACTGCTTTCTAAGGCTGTGTCCAAATGAGTACTATGTCAGGTTCATGTCTACATTTTCTTCCCGCATAGTGGCTACCACTTCCTGGAACACAATCCTGAGGAGGTGGCCCTCCTTCAGACATCTCTTCACTGGAAGTAGGTAGCTCAACATTATCAGGTCCTGGCCAGTCAGCATGGCTACTGCCTGGTATGGTATTATTTGCCATTGATGTAGGTTGTAAAACTGATGGCCCAACTTGTGGGGCTCCAATTGTTGCTTCTGTGCTCTGCTCAGCAATCGTGCCTATAGCTTGTAAATGGTTGATGTATCAGTGCTGAACAATATTAAGTGCCACTTGCACTGGATAGGCATAAATAATCTGTTTGTGCATTCACAACCACAGGCTGCCATTTCTTAAATTCTCAGTAATCATACACCAATACCTTTTGGCCTACATGTAAGGGCACCTATTCCTCTTGTCAACGTATGACTTATTTGGCAATGTCTACCATGTTGTTGCAAGTCTGGCAGGGTGGTATGATGCATACGTGATATACTGGCATCCAGTGATATGCCAGCATATCACTTCTGCACCATACCACCCAGCCACAATGGACTGGCTGAACAATTTGTACGGTCTTTCAAAAATGCCTTGCTTGCCCTAAAAGAAGAGGCAAGGTCAATAGAGTAGAAAATGGCCCACTTTTTGCTAGCTTACTGGAATGCACTACATGGTCTCTGGTCATGCTGGATGGACTGAACTGTGGGCCACTATCAGTTATGTCTTGTTCTGGCAATCCTGTCCTTGCAAAACATACTTCTCAATTTTTCTATGGTCTGTGCTGCTGTAATGATTTTCACACAAACAACTTCTGGCCATATGGAACAGGCATCAACCACTATTAGCTACATCATCCCTAGAAATGGTCCTGCCAAATCAACGTATATCTGTTGCCAGGAATTGAACAGCCATTCCCACAGTTGTAATGGGCTGGTTTGGACATCTTCTGTACCCATTGCCATCCCATACAGTCCTTCACAAGGTGTTCTATTTGTTGATCAGTACCTGGCCATCATACAAAGCTTCTGGAATCCTCATCTTTTCAAGTTCTAGGTGCAGCTCTTCTAAAATTCGTGTGTGCAGTTTGCTATGTATAAGAACATGAATCCATCACATGACACATCCTTGATGTATAGTTTGCATGCATAAAAGGGTGCTAAATTAAGATTGTCTGTATAGTTCCAACCTTTCAAGGAGGCTTCATACATAGGTGCCAGTGTGGGATCTGTGACCAATGCAGATTTTCTCCCATATAAGTATTGGTTAAATTTCTTCACTCTCCTCACCAGACTTAAAGCTTCTTTCTCTATCTGGGCATAATTCTGTTTTGCTGCTGTAAGTGATTGCAGTGCAAACACTAGGGGCCAGTTAGTACCATCAGCCATAGTATGTGATATAACGACCCCAATGCCATGTGAGGATCCATCACATGCTAGCTTGATAGGTAACAATGGGTTAAAGTGAACAAACATAGTAATAGATGTCACCAGTCTTCAAGGAGAGATTTCTGACATGCATGTGACCAAAGCCATTCTCAGTTCATTTGCAGCAAACAATTTAAAGTACGCTACACAGTTGCTAGGTTTGGTACAAATCTACTACCATATTAATCGAAACATCTTAATACTTTCTTCATATTTCTCAGATGTTCTTAGTCATTTTCACCAGTTACCGTGTCATCCAAATAACACTGTGTTCTCGACAACACTTGATTTCATCCTTGTTGCCAGTTATTATGTTTGTCCAAGGCATTCACAAATAAATTACTCCAACCACAAGTGTAGGAAAGAGTACTGTCAGACTGGCAGGCACAGACACAGAATATATTCTAAACATAAAGTAGACGTATACATGCATTGGCATTAGCAGATTCAACAGAAAGTAACTTTAGATTCACATATGAAGATTCAATACATTCACATATCTTTCACTTTCCTTCTGGGACACTGTGTCCACAAACTCTCTGTTGATTGCTAGTTAGTCCTACAGTCTCTTTCTCCTCCCCCACACCTCATAAAGGCCTTTGGGGTGGAATGTGTTACTGCATTAATTCTTTTTTGGCATTTTATTTATATAATTTCCCACAAGAATATCTGCATGAAGTTCTTTGACTACTCCTACTTCTAAGGAGATCTCTGTGCCCTCCCATTTCAGCAAAATACAGGCTGCATGGAGCAGAATTTCTATTCCCCACTCTCTGCAAATAACTAGCTCCTTCCTGGGAATTAGATCTTCTCTTATCAACCCCTCACAGACCACTGAGATCTGAGCTCCTGTATCCCTCCCCACCAGGCACACTTTGCCATTAACTTTGGCCTGCTCCAGGTCCCATGGTGGGAGTTCACACCATACATACCACACAGACCCCCTCCAGTAGCTACTGCTCCAACAGCCTGGGGTCAGGGTCTATCCTCTGTCTTCAACAGCATAGGGCACTGAGGTTTTAAGTGTTCAGTGGACCTACACTTGAAACATTTCTGAAAGCTTATCCTGCCCCCCCCCCGGGTTTACTAGTGAGTTTGGAGGTAATGGGAGCCTGCTTACCAATGGGTTTGCTCCTTCCATTTTTCCTCCCAGCCCCATGACGGACATCTCACTTATCCTGCACCCCTTGGTCCATGGAGTTAGGTTCTAAGCCTGCTTTGCTTCAAGATATAGACCACCGTGCCTTGCAGCCTCCCCTGCATCCTTTGGGAGGCTGCAGGGAAGCCATTATTCCACATGTCTTTCTTTACTTTCTTACTAAATAAATTGTAAAGTTGTTCAAGGGCAATTAGATCTAACACTGCTTTCATGTCTCCTACCTCTTTGCTCTTGATCCATTTGTTCAAATAATCACTTGTTTTTTTCAGAGTTCCTATACAATTTACTCCTTCCTGCTTCAGAACATTGCTGATAAGTGGTGGAGTGGGCTGGAACTTGTGTAGCATGACTCTCTTAAAGCAAGTGTAATCTGAAGTTTCATCAGGGTATCAGGTAGGACATTATGGGTGCATCCAGATAAGCATGGATATTTGGTTCCCCAGGGGTGCACCTTGCACCACGGCTACTTGTTCCTGGGGAACACCTGTGCCATGTGTATTGGTGCACAGCAAGTTACCCCGGGTGGGGTAGGGGAGGCTGGCCAGCACTGGGCTGGCCCCCAGCAGCCTTACCTGGGGTCCTGGGGGCCTCCGGGGCTGCAGCAGCAGCGATTCTGCCACACGGAGCCCAGCCAGCAGCCGCAGTGCTGCTCCAGGTGGCCCAGCTGCACTTTTGAGCAGTGCATGCTGCCTGTGTGCACACTGCTCCACTTTTTATTTTCTGCGGGATATCCGGGGGGGGGGGGGGGGTCAAAAAAACACC
>NW_005842733.1:207164-214202 GCF_000455745.1 Alligator sinensis | reverse complement strand
AACCCACAGAAAAAAAAAGTGGAGCAGCACACACATGGGCAGCACTCCCTTGCAGCGTGGAGAACATCTAAGTGTGCAGTATGTGGTAACATAAACATGTGCACAGTGCCATATACTGCAGGGCCAAGCTCATCTGGAAGTGGCTTGTGTGTTTATCCTTGATGTGGTAGACATGGCACAATCTGTCAAAGGATGTGAGGTATTCTTCTATGACTGAGCCTTCCTTGTAGCAGGGGTGTATGTTCTTGAAGTCAGGCAGCGTAGATGGGGTACCCCGTGTTGGAGAACAACTGGAGTCTCACAGTTTCTGTAGTTGAATCTCCAACCACTTCTTTTCTATTACCAGCCATGCCAGCTGCAACTGTCTATAGCTATGCTGGCTTGGGCCAGACTTGTCTCAGGAACCCTGTCCTCCTCCAAGTCATATTGAGCTAGTTTGTCCTGAGCACCTTCACAGACTTCCCAGCATGCCTAAACTTCTTTCTAGGCAGATTTTTTTCCCCACAAATCTGTTTTGCTGAGTTCAGTGTAAACTTGTTTAAATCATTCTTTTGCTTGTTGCTGTTCCACACACCAACAGCAACAGTTTCTCGGGGCAGCACTACCACCTAGCCCTCAAAAAAATTCCTGTGAAGATCTGGGGTCAACCTCCCCTCAGTCATAGCGAGGTCCCTCCCCTGGGGACCTCTCGGAAAGGGGGCCACCTCCTCCTGGTCACTGCCTCCAGAGCATTCCAGATAGCCTGTCCCCCCACAACGTCAGGGGATCCACAGGCAGAAGCAGAAACACCCAAGAGTGTTTCTGCCTGTGGATCCATGCCAGTACATTCCCCACTTCTACTGTCAAATGAAATACAGTATATTGCTTTTGAGGAGGGAGTTATCATACTGAAGTCATGCACTGCCAGGGTTAAAGGAATGTAATGGCCATTTTTGGATGCAATGCCAAACTTGAACATTTGTGAAGACTGAGGTTCTGGAATATCTGAGTCCAGGCTGACTTCTGCAGATGCATCAAAGCAAGTGGTTATATGACATGAGCATACTTTAAGTGCTGTAGTCACAGAGACCTAGTCTAAATTGTGAATGAGTGGCAGGAAATCCTGCTTTCTGTATCTAACTTTAGCTTGAAATTATTATTTCCATTGTAATGATTATGAAAGAAGACACAAAACAAGAAAGAGGGACACTCCATCAGCGGCTGCCATATATACTGCATTTACAGCCTGAAACCATTTCAGTATTTTATCTATTTTATTTTTACTTCTTAACACAACTTTAAGGAAGTTGGCGCTTTAATGCATTGAACATGTAGGAACTAAAAATGTCCAGATCCTTTTAATAAGGTACCTTTCAGTATTAAACATTGGGGCATATTCTCCTCAGGAAGTACACACTTAACTCACATTAGCATTAATAGCAGCTATGTGCACACATTGAGTGGAGAATATATCTCTCTTTGTCTCTCTGTACAGTGCTCTAAGAAAAACTTTGAAGAAATTGAGAAAAGCAGAAAGAGCACTATATTAATTTTAAGGAGATGAAAGCAGTACATGTCATTCCTAAATTTCATGGAAAATGCACTGTTAGTAACAAAGATGAGTAGAAAATTTCAAAATCATTTTGAGCAACATTAAAATCAGTCTTCCCTGATTTTCTGTTTTCCCCTTCATTTCAAAGCACATACATTAAACTCATTTTATGCTTATAATGTATATAATGATTCTAGACAACATAAGAAGGATACCATGATTTTTCCTATTCCAATGTATAAACTGGCAGGCCAATTTATGCAGCTTAAACCATTGCTAAAGAAGATGCATCAAAAATTGTCTGTGATCATTACAAATAATAGCCTAAAATGTTCAGAAGAAGCTGTTTTCTTATCATATTTTCATTAAAACATCTTTTCACCTGCTTTGCTTTTCCCATGTCTGTAACCTGCATTGTAATCAGTCTTATTAACTGAGACCATAAATATGATTTATTATGGCCTGATAATGGAAGCTGCGTGGACCAAGAGAAGGGATATATTGTCCTTTGATAAAATGGCTCTTTTCTCTCAAATAGAGCTCTATCATGAGAGCATGCAGAATGTAGTGAGTGATTATTTCCTGAGGGTGAGTGATGGCAAAACCCTACAGAAAATCTTCTTGTTGGCCATGACAGCCTCCGAGTATCCCCAAATCTCGCTGAGTTTGACAACCTGCAGACACTTTTGATGAACTGTATTCTTCTATCAGAGACAGCCTGTCTGGGAGGAGAAAAGGGAACCTTTATCGTCTGATCTGCTATTATTGTCTTGATCTTTTATAAGCAATCTCTAATGCACATGAATATAATATCCTTTCACACAAGTGCCAAACATAATAGAAATGTAGTTAAAGGGCCCCTTTCCCAGCTATGTAAATGTCCTAATACCATAATTAGAAAAGATGGTTTGTGAATGATAGCAGTAAGGAAAGGGTAATCAAAATGTTTTAACATTATCTTTCTGTTTTAAAGACCAAAATCCATGATAAATAGCATTTATGGCAGATACAGAGAACCAGCTTATGTTGAAGCCTTTGCCTAAAAGAAAATAATTTTGAGCATGAAGCTGGTGTTATATTTTCATAAAACATGTAAATGGCAGCTGGTCCTAAGCCAAGAATGATTACTGTGCAGATATGGTTTAAAGAAAATGAGTATCCCACTCCAAATCCCTATTTGACTGTTAAAACAAGAACAAAGAGTTATTAAAAAGTACTGCACTGGGACAAATGGGTCCTCAAGCCCAAATAAAGTTGGCCAATAAATCTCTCTTTTATCTACTTCCAGAAGAATAAACATAACAAAATCTTTTTCAATTAAGAGACATATACACTAGCAAAACACCCCTATTCCTTAGCTCAAATAGACTGATTAATTTATCACAAAAAATGAAAGGGAAAGGTTTCCAAGTTTCCCCATAAAGCAAGATATTTAATTTTTCATTAACTTTTTGACAGCGGATGCTGGGATGTCCCAGTGTTAACTGCTAATGGTCTTTTATGTGACCAGTCTGTGCTGAGAGAAATCCCAATGGCCAAAGCCAAAAGGTTAATCAGTAATTTCACACTGGTGATGTGGTCGGAGTTTACACTTTAGTCCCTAAATGGAGGGGAGAAAAAAACAAAACCATTAGCACAAAAAATAGGCCCCCAAATAATTAAAATCTTCTCACTCTTTCTGGCAGAAATAGTTCATGGATATAGTTATAAAATGTCTGATCCTTTACAGAGTCATGAAAAACTTGCGTCAAAATGTCCAAGCCCAAACACACAAACATTTGTTTGTTTTTAGGATAATGATGATAATGAAAAATGATTGATATTTTACTTACCCATTAAAATTGTTAAATCAAGGCAGGGGGAAGGGAGAAATCTGCAGGTCCGTTATGAACATCAACTTCTAAATACATTTCCAGTAACAGCTGGGGAGTTTCCAGGATGTGAGCTCTGCTCAATGTGCTTCCACTGCAGAAGAGGTGCAAAATACTTGTATGCATGTACATTAAACGCAGACTTGGTACAGTACCACTTGATGAAACAAGGCTCAAATACCATTGTCATGGATAATGTATAGGAAGTTAAGTGGATCTATAGCAAAATTGGAGTAGGATGAACTATAGAGGAATGTCTCTTTGAAATACTCCCAAAGAAAAAATATCCCTAAAAAAATATATACACGTTGGCATCTGTTGCTGCCAGGAATGTTATGACAATGATACCGTTTTTATTTGCCCTGGCAACGGTTTATTAAAAATAAATTGCCAACCACTGTATCTGTCATTTGGGGCTTGAAGTCTGTGAACAGCTCTTGTATGGATCAGATCCATAGTGAGTGCTACAATATTCTCTTTCCAGCTATGGCTAAAGCAGATAGACACAAAAGCAGTGTCCCTTCTCCTGGATTTGAGCACTTCTGTTTTTTCAGTTCCAACAAAAACCAGGGTTGAAATCCTCACTCTACTGAAGTCAATGGGAGTTTTCCTGCTGTTTTCAGCAGGGGTAGGATATCTCCCTAAAATCTTTTGTTAACATGACAACTCTTTTACAGCACCCCATTACCTAGTCCAACAGGAGTTTCTGTTGAATGCAGGGAACCCTTATGCATCTTTTCATTTCTCACTTGTGTACTTGGCAGTATGTATTTATACAATCAAAAACAGAGAAAAACCTAATAAAATTAAGACAAAACCTAAGTGGTCTATAATTCTGCTTAATCTCCCAAACTAGATTTTTAAAGTTGGCTGAATTCCCCAAACCTCTCTCAGGTGCCAATGAGTGAGTCAACACACCACCACTTTCATGGTATGGCAGAAAGCAAATTGTTCTTCCAGGATCTCAAACATGCCCTCAAGTAATTCATCTAATTTATTTGCAAAGCCATACCAGAATAAAAAGCTATTGCTTTAGGTTGCTCACAATATTCTTGGTGGCTAAGAGAATAGTCATGAATAGTAGGGCTGTGCAAAGCTTCAGTCCCTGGTTCGATTCGATGGCGATTCAGCCCGATTTGGTGGCCAAATCTCTGAATCTGAATCGAATCAGAGGACCCTTTAATCTCTCCAAATCGATTTGGAACCCTCTGAAGCGATTCGGAGAGATTTGGAAAGATTCAGTGATTCAGACATAGAGACATCTTTAAATGTTTTTTCTACATACCTCTGGGTAGCAGGCGACTTGCGAATGTTGTGATGCTGGGGTGCATGGAGTGTCCCACAGGAGTGCGGGGGGGCTCCCCAGTGTGCTCAGCAGCAGACCTGAAAGTGGACCAGAAGCACTTCCGGTCCACTTCTGGGTGCACTGGGGAGCGTGCTGCCTCACCCCCCATGCCCTCCCAGCTTAGCGACTGGTGCCTCCTGGGTCAGGGAGGCACCTGGGGTCCCTTTGCGGTTGATTGTCAAGCCGGAGGCTGTGGGGGGCCCCCGGCACGCTCCCCAGTGGACCCGGAAGTGGACCAGAAGTACTCCCAGGTTCATCACTGAGCACATGGAGGGGCTCCCTGCAGTCCTGTGGGACACTCCATGCACCCCAGCATCACAGTGTTCACAAGCCGTGCTGGTACCTCAAGGTATATAGAAAACAACATTTAAAGCTGTGTCTATGTCCAAATTCTGATCTCCAAATCAACATCAAATCTTCAGATTCAGATTCGTCTGAATCAACTCAGGGACAGTGATCTGAATCAATGAATCAAATCACTGTCCCTGATTCAGGCTGAATCCAAATTCGAATCAAATAGGGCCCACTTTGCACACCCGTATAGGTGGAGTAGGAAAGGAATTCCATGATATTCTTCTGCAGGCAGTGTGTGTGTCCTCTTCTAGAAGTAAGACAAGACCCGACTCCCCCTACCTGGAGAATGGAGCATCACTATGAATATCACATTTGATTTTCTTGAATTTTCATAGTAGGCACTGAAATACTTGCTTACACTTTACAGTTGAAAAGAATGAAAGGTACATTTGCCCCAATATTAAACTTGCAACCACTTAAAAAAATTCTACTTTTTTATTGCAACAGTGAGCAGAGTCTTATTTTATATGCAGGGATCCTCTAGACAGATCTCCAAGCATTTTTATAACTATATAAAGGGATCTCCCTTTGTCCACCATTAGATTGTATTTACTCCTGAATTCTAATCTAGTTGCTGTTTGATTTCAAACTATTTAAAAACAGTGCAGGATAGGCAGTAAAGAATGACTTCAGTTGAAATTTAGGGGAATTGTTAGAGGCAGGATGTAATCACCACATTTGAGTAGAAGCAAAGCAATTAACAATCCTACTTTTGGAAGAAGGTCTCTAAAGTTTCAGATGAAAAGTTATTAGAACTCTGGTTTTATATTTGATGCAAAATATGAGGTGTGCAGCAACACAATAAGACACTAGTTTAATTATAGCTCAGAGGGAAAAGTATCATTTACTGAATAACTACTGCCTCTTCTCTTCAGTATGTCTGTGTTCATACATACTGAAGAGAAGTTAGGAAGATCACATCCAAGTATCTTCCTAACTTAAAGTAACACAGCCAAAAAGGAGTTAGGTCCCCCAAAGAAAGCCCCCCCCGCCCCCCCCCCATAATCAATAAACAGAGATCCCAAATCTCTCTCACTTATCAGAATGTTTGTTCATTGCCTGGTAAGACATTTGTATTTTAACTGTGACATTTTACAGCTGGACTTCAAATGGGGGATTCTCTCTTGCTGCTTATGCAAAAGAAGAATGCAAATAACCTTTTAGAAATAGACTGAAGTAATTAACAGGTGTACAATGGTACAGAGAGACACTGATGGATTTCTTATAGCTATATTAGCAGCGAAAATGCTTTTCCTACTGTTTTTTTCTCATTCATCAGTTTCTGGATGCATCTTCTCCCCTCCACTATTTTCCTTGCTCCATATTTCTTCTCAGTTTATTATTTCCTTTCTAGGTTTGTCTCTGCTTTCTTTCCCCCTTCCCAACTACCTCCACTTTTGTCTTTCTACATTCAGTCTTATATTTTCTCTTGTCTGTTTTGCTTCATTTTAATTCCCTGCTCTTTTAAGTATGCAGTAGTGCTAAGAGAGCACACTTAAGGGAAGGGAGTCTTCTTCAGAAGTACAGAAAATCCCACCTCCACAGGCAGAGCAGAGTGTTCTGAAGGGCCATTTACATTGTAGAGAGATGTGGCTCTTTTTCCTCTTTGAGTCATATTTAATAAACAAGATACCTACCAGGTGCTAGAAGAAATCAGAGAGAGGTGTGAAACCTACAGAGTACAATTTGCCAGTGGCATATTTATTGATATCCACTCATGCCACCTCTCCAAAGGGTGGCCAAAATGCCACCTTTGCATCCATTCCACAACAAGCACTTTTCTTATACAATGGGAAATTATACAAATTCATTTAAATTGCAGCCTAAAAATTGTATTCTTGGGGTCCTATTGGCCACCACAGCTTTTCTAAGGCAGACAATGTGCTTTGAATATGCATGTAAGTATGTACTTTCTAAAAAAGAATTCAGAATTATAC
>NW_005842733.1:170805-207133 GCF_000455745.1 Alligator sinensis | reverse complement strand
CTGACTGCTCATATTCAAGATTACTTACGACACAGGTCTGGACTTACAGGTTCAAGAAGTCAGCAGATTAAGTGACATTGTCCCTAATTTACGCTTGTGAAAGAGTCCCATCAGTATGAGTTAAAGCTGGAGTGTCACCATTAACACTGAATTGTTTTACTTTTGTCCTTTTAAGTCAAACCCATTACATTATTTTAATGTATGTGTAATATGTAATTATGGTTGTCTCCAGGCAGCCCAGTCCCAATCCAACCCAGAAGGCTTGGGAGATGCACAGAGATGTGTAGATAAACCACAAGGCTCAACGCAGCTCAGATTAAACCTGTTTTTTAATAAGCAACTTTTGGGGCTTTTCCTTTTAATTATTTGAAACTGGGTGCTGCAAATGTATAGTATAGAAATAGTGTAAGATTTAACAAAAAAACCTGACTGCATATAAAAGAATAGCAGGTAACTACAACTTAGGTAAATTTAAATTTGTATTTTTCCTAGGAGCAGCCTTCTTCCAACATACACATATTTTTTTCCTTGTGATTTTTAAGATAAAGTCCCATTTCTGCAATCAGACCCATGAGAGCAGACCTCCACATTCCTTTGATATAGCTCACTGACTTTGACTGGAACTATCTGAAACGTTTCAGTGCAAGGGTATGAGACTGAAACTACCGGAGTCAGATGGCAAAAGGAGGCTATTAGAGTTAGTGATAAATGTCCATACAGCTTTTCCTCTGATTTCGGGTTTGCTGCCAACAGAATAAGCTCCTCCAATTTCTGTTCAGGAACACCAGACATCAGCCATTTGGCTGAGTAGACAGCTTGAGAGTGGCCCCTGGTGGACTTGAACTTCATAGTCCCTCCCATTTCCCACCCCTGAGCCTGGCCTGAGCCCAGCCTTGGGGTACTCAGAGCTGCTCCAAACCACCTCCTTTCCTCAGTGGCTAGCCTCTTGTGTGCCCAGCAGAAGCACGTTGTAAGCATGTTTTGCCAGCAGGAGGCCTGGGACTGGACACTATTGGGAAGGACACTATACAGACATGTCCAAAAATGCACATGAACAGGGAGTTTACAGTGTGTCCTGTCTGGTCATATGATTAAGTCACTAGACTTGGCCTTGTGAGGTCTGCATCTCTTACATTACCTTGGGCAAGTCACATCATGTCTGTGGACTTCAATCTTACATTTTTTCTCTCCCCTCTCCTCTCAAGTAGAGAAGAACTCCTTTGTCTTATCTTTTTTGACATTGGTTTTGGGGAGAGAAGCTGTCTCTACATATATGGCAGTATCCATGCATGCGTTCTCAACTCTGGACACTACTGTAATATATCCAATAATAAAGCTTATACAATGAAGGCAAAAAAATAACAGTTGGTCTGCAGGAAACTTGCTCAGCACAAAATGGCAGCCTCGGTGGAGTAAAGTCAGAGCCATTAGCCATTGACTGCTATAGAAATATTGAAACTGCATCAGGGATTTCTTTTTTAATTGCTATTTAGGGATTTAAATGAGATTTTAAAAAAGAAAGAAAGAAAAAATGTTTGGTCTGCAATCACTCTTTGCTGCCAATACAGGCTATCATATAAATTACTTAGACACTTTTAAAAATGCATTATTTACTCAATAACCCATAATGGGTCCAGTGCTCCTTTTACACGCTATTATAGAAGTACATAATTGCAGAATTTTCAAATGGGTATTTCTTTTAGGCAATAGTCCGTAATGGCTCCTTCAAAGCTCTTAGGCTTTTATCATGTGAAGGCCTAAGTAGAAAATGTTTAGTTCACTGATCATTGACCTAATAGAGGGCAACAGTTTCTTTGGAACTAGTAGCTATTGTCTACTAGTTCAGATAGTATATAAATGACATTTTTAAAAGTTCTTGCAAATATATGCTGAAGAAAAACTACTGTTCATTTGCAGTAACCTTTTTGGAAAGCAAATACTGCTGATGAGATTGATGTTAGCTTTGGGGGTGGGACGCTGTATGAAAGGGGGGGTTGTTTGTTTGTTTGATTGTTTGCACGTGTGTTCTTGTGGCTTCTCCCCCTCCTTCGACCCAGAAAAAGAAACCAGATCTGTTTTCTGAGTGGAATAATAGTTCAATCTGGTTCTCATTCAAGTCAACAGAGCCATTACACTTGTTTGAATTGAAACTGAATAAGGCCTTCATTGTCTTCAACATTCCTTCCTTACAAAAACCCCTCAAATCCAAATTGTGTACTTGGTACATTTTGGAATCCAAACAAGCAGTAGCATAACTGAGGAGGTGGCCACAAGGGCAGCAGCTCTGGTCACCATCTTGGGGGGTGGGTGACGGTGGCGCGAAAAAATAAGCTGCCACTTCAGCTAGGAGCTGGTGGCAGCACAGCAGAGGCTGCCCGTGTTCTGGCACTGCCCAGGGCTCTGGAGCTGCTCTGTTATGCCTCTGCAAACAAAGCTAAATTTGGGGAATGGGAAAGTGAGGGACACTTCAAAAGGACAAAAAAGTTATCTTAACTTCACACTGACAACAAAAGAAGAATTAGGAAGGAAATTTCAACCATAATCCTATTCTGAGAATAACCTGTAAAGGGAGTTTAAATATTGTCAGCAGTATCAGCGTGATACTCATTATCATAGTACATGTTTTCTATGGTCATAGCTTATTTGCAGCCTGATACAGTACAAAAGAAAAATAAAAAAATACCACCCATGTGCTGGAAACATGAGAGTAGAGCCGAGGGAGAGACTCCACAATGCTTGGGTGCCCACAAACCAGATGTGACATTCTGAATCAGGTGCTGCACCCCTTGAGATATTATATCAAACAAGATATGATTGTGCCTAAAGAACTTTCGTGTGAACAGAGGCGTAGAGGGTTAGGTACTCTACCAAACACAGACACCAGACACAGACTCCATGGTTGCTTTTCAGGGAAAGACAGATCTAGTAGTAGGGTTGTCCTTGTACTTCTATCAGGGGGCAGGAGCCAGCCCAGCCCTATGACACGCAGCTCCTGCCTGCAGTGCTGGGAGCCCTGGGTGGTGGCAGGAGCTGCCCTGGTCTTTTATGAAGGCACATGGCAGCGGGCCAAGCCAGCTCATGTGCATGTATAGGCCCTGGGACTCGGGTAGCTCCGCACGCCGCCAGGTGTCTCTGCCTGCAGCAGGCCACGAGCATCCTAAGGGCCCACTGGTGGCTGCTGCTGCTGGCAGCAGGGCCTGTGTACCATTGGGGTGGGGGGAGGACCACAGAGGACCCATCTCTCCCACACATTTCCCCCATACCCACACAGCACACAGTCCCTCTACCCCGACATCCCTGCTTACCAGGGACAAAGTCTGGGTCTGAGCCACTACTGGCAGCCATACCCCACATCTGTTTCTATGGACATGCGGCAGGCATACAGATGCTCTGGCCAGGTGCTAGACCACCCACAGATGCTGCCAGCAGTGTCGGCAGGGGGGAGAGGGAGGGTGGTGCCTTTTCATACCATGCTCAGGGGGTGCATGTGCACCCGCACGTACCTCCTATGCATTGCCCATGCCAAGGATAAGGAAAACAGAGCACTTAGGTTGCAACAGTCAGAGCTGGAATTTAATCATGCTGTTGGTATCCACTGCAGCAATGAACAAACAAAGAAAAATCAAATCATCAGAAAGAATACAAGATATACACCATGCACAAATAAAAAGTTGCAGATTAATTCAAGAAATCATACACTGCTCTGCAAAGTAGCTCAAGTTCCACAGCCTCCACAATTACCTCTCCTTTCCTTTCAGTGGAACAGAGTGGAAAGATTGGTGTTAGCAAGTGGCAGATGATATAATGATATGCAGTGTCATAGAGAATTCCAGCTATAGGACTCCAAGAAAGGAACAAGTGCTTAATCAATGTGGGGATTTTTTTTTAAAGGTTTGGGGTGCTCTTCTGTGGAATATCACTTGGGAATCAACCCTCAAGTGAAACTGCTACAGTGAGCGTCACACTGACCCCTGTGGAGGTGGTAGGATCAAAAGTACCAGACTGGATCAGCAGTACAGTTGGTATTCAGAAACCAGGTAAACTTGACATCTGTATTGAGCCCTTACACCTCAGTAAAATTTGAACACACTCCTTTATTCTTTACCAACAATTGATACTCATAAAGGCAAAAGTCTGTTCTGTTTTAAATGATAGAGGTAGTTTCTGGCAGGTAAGCCTTGAGGAAGAAAGCTTATGGACTCCTTCTGGCAGACAGAGATGGCTGAAAATGCTAATTGGTGTTTCTCTGGCACTAGGGGAGTGTGGAAGCGTCAACACGGATGGCTTGAGGAATTCAAATGGATGACATAACCGCAGGTAATCTTAAGTGTTTAATTATGGAGACTCTTTGAAGAGACCAATACTAACCATAGGGTGAGGGGCTGGCTGCATTAAAATTACTTGGATTTTTTGGCAGTATGGCATTGCCTCATTCCTTCAGGTACATCTGAGGTTACAACTGCCTGCAGTTCTATAGGACTTTTCCTGCAAGAATTGCAAAGCTCTTCAGGTATAAGCTATATAAGCCATGCCACACCTCTGTGCAGTAAAGTATCAAACTCATTTGAGAGATGCATGGACCTTCCACCACAAATCAGGTAAATGACTCCCAAAGATCACAAAGAAATTCAGTGGCAAAGGCTAAAAAAGCACCAAATATCCTGATTCACTGTTCCTTTCTCTAACCAACAGACTATACCCACTCCATTTCACAACCTAGTCATCATTGTCAAGTTCTCTCCTAGGCTTTGAAACAGCCTATACTTCAGAGGAGACTTCTCACCTTTACAAATGAATAGAAGTTGGTAGTGAGTGAAGTGGAAACTCACAACAGTACAGAAATTTTGCTTTATACCAAAAACTTTTAATTGCATTAAAAATGTAATAAAGCAACATTAGATGCAATATTTAATCTATGAACTGTATACACTAGTTAAAAAGAGGGTGGTATTAATGCACTGGGGCAACTAACCCAGGTTATTGACTGTTTATACAACGTGCTTTACTTCCATAGATTCTAATTCGGACTCACTTGGCAGTCTTGCAAATCTCCACTTATCCAGCAGGAACATTTTTTGTGACTGGCAAATAAATTATTATTATCATGATGATGATATTAATAAAAATGTAAAGGGAAGGCAAGTAGCTTTTTGCAAGGGCTGGTAAATTTTCATGACATTTTTGCAAAGCTGTCATATGGTTGGGTTCAATGAAACTGGAAGGTTTTATGTGCATAGCATTTAACTTTAAACATTCTTCATGGAAACTTACACGGCACATAATTTACATATTCAATACTAGTGACAATTTACTTCTCCCATCTGAGCAGGGCTTTCAACTATGCCACTTGAACTAAATTAATAAACAGTAATTACAGAATGTTGTGCGAGCTAGCTGTTGATGTTGAGCAGATTCTAATCAACACCTTCTTTTAAGGGCCAATTAAAGCTGAATGTATGCAATATAAACATCTTCTTGTATTTAGACATGAACTGTAGAACAAGGTAAAAAATAAAAATCAGAACAATTACAGTAGGTTAGAGATGAGCTAATGGAATGATGGATTTTCCCTGTACCTTAATCGCTAAAGCAAAAGCAATTCCCATAAACTGCTAGCCATCTTATAATGAACAGCACTGACACTGTGGGCAAGGGGTCACCTTGCAAACTCTTGTGTTGCCTAATACTTAATTTTAATTCTTAGAACAAACTGTTGCATTCGCACTGATGGACCCTTTCTTTAAAAACATACCTGTGTCAGTGTTTGGCTTCCATTAGGCAGATATGCAGGTGTTACGGACACCAATAGCCAGATACCCATTTTAAACTCTCAGAAAATTAAAAATAAATAGAAGTTCAGCCAAACTATAACTCGCTGCTGCATAAATATACATCTATAAAGGCATTATTTACAAATACACTGTTCCTTGATCTAGTGCAATGAAACAAGTACAAGACTTGTCCTCCAAGCCAGGAGTTGCAGTAGGTCAGTAAAAGTAAAGGAAACATCTGTTTCAGTGCTGTACCAATATCATTTGGATAAAATAATTAAATCTCAAGTAGTCATTTGGTGTAATAGAAATCTTGTCATGGTAATAGAATTTTGTCACCCGGGGCACTATTGGAAGCTCTGAGAGTTTTACTTGCATAAGAACAATCGGATTGGGTCCAGGATCAATGCTATCTTCCTCTGAAAATAGACTGCTCAATTCAACAATTATATAGCAGTGTGAGATCATTATCCTGTGACAGCATTTGGTTCTACTGGCATTATCTCTTAATTAACTATTTTAAAATATATGGAAAAGGGTGGGGGTGGCGAGTGGGACTTGTGAGTATGACAGGCCAGATGTGTTCTTAGAAGCTCAGCTAATCTAAATGACTGAAAGCACCACTATTTGATAGTTCTAAGATTTGCATAACCAAAGCTAAGATTTTGAAAAATAAAGGAGCAAAAATTAGTAGACATACAAATGAAATCAACTGAAAGATGGAGTCTCGAGCCCAAGAAATTCAACATCCAACACAGGAGCTGCACCTTTTCCAAGTCCTTAAAGAGGGTCCCCATGAAGAACAAGGTAGGTCTAATGAGGGTGGATGAAATAACAGGGAAGTGCCATAGATTAGGTGTAGACAGAAAATCCAGGAATCAGAACCCATCAACTTGAACCTGAACTGACTTCAGTAAGATTCATGGGGAATGTAAAAGACATTCAGGCTCTATAGACAGATTTGCTTGTTCTCTTTGCCAGAGGGATATCAAAATTTTGTTCTGTATCACATTTGAAAAATTAAGTCTTTACCAAATATAAAACTGCCTGTTTCTATTTGTTTATCTATTTCATAGGACTTATCTGAAGCAAATCATTCAGTTTCTTTTTAAATATCCTTCATAACCCTTCCAAATTTCACGTGTAGCTTGGAGAGCACGTGTTTGCACTGGGACACTTATATTAGCATATAGGATGATAGGAAAGTAATGCTGGAAAAGGGACTTCATGAGGTCACCTAGTCTAGCCCCTGCTCCAAGCAGGAACATCCCTGACTAAACCATTTCAGCCAAGTGTCTGTCTGTCCAACTTGCTCTTGAAAATTTCCAAGGATGGAGATTCCACGATTTCTCTAAGTAGCCTGTTCCAATGCTTGACCATCCACATAGTCAAAAAAGTTCCTCCTAATCTCCAGCCTAAATTTCCTCTGCTGTAGTTTGAGGTCATTCTTCCTAGTTCTGTCTCCTGTAGCTAGAGAAATGCCCATCTCCACCTTCTCTATAATTGCCCTTCAGTTATTTGAAAACCTTTATCGAATCCTCCCTCAGTCTTCTCATCTCCACACTAAATAACCCTGGATCTTCTAGCATTTTCTCATAAGTCTAATTTCCTAGGCCTGTAATCATTTTTGTTGCTCTCTGCTGGACTCTTTCCAAACCATCCACATCCTTCTTGAATTGTGGGTCCCAAAATAGTACTCCAAATGAAGCCTTATCAGTGCTGAATAGAATAAAACAATCACTTCCCTTGGATTTTCAAGTGACACTCCTATTAATACAAAATAGTATACTGTTGGCCTTTTTTTTTGCAACAAGAGCACAATGTTGGCTCATCTACAGATTATGGTCTATGCAATTCTCAGGTCCTTCTCTGCAGTACTGTAGTCATTCCCTAGCCTGCACTTGTGCATGCAATTATTCTGTCCCAAGTGCAGGACTTTTCACTTGTTCTTGTCAAATCTGGTTAACTGTGGACCATTTTTCCAGTCTATCCAGGTCATTCTGGATCCTAGCCCTGGTCTCCATTGTGCCTATAACCCTACCCAACTTGGTGCTATCTGCAGATTTGCTAAGCATGCCCTCAGTCCCATCATCCAATTCATTAATGAAGATATTGAACCACAGTGGACCCAGGGCAGATCCCTGGAGAACCCCACATGATCCCTCCTCCCAATTAGACATTGAGTCATTGATGATTACTCACTGAGCATGATGATCCAACCTGTTATGTATCCACTTTACAGTACTTTCCTCTAGTCTGTATTTCCTTAGCTCATTAATGAGAATGTCATGGGAAACTGTCATAAACTTTGAGGAAGTCAAGGTATATCACATTCACTACTCTCCCCCTATCCACAGAGCCTGCCACCTTATCAGAGAAGGAAATAAGGCTAGTTAAGCATGACTTGCTCTTAGCAAATCCACAATGACTGTTTCTGATCACCTTGTTCTCCTCTAGGTGCTTCACAACAGATTACCTGAAGACCTGCTCCATAATCTTTCCAGGTATTTAAGGTCAGGCTGGCTGATCTGTAGTTCCTGAGATCCTCCTCCTTCCATTTCTTAATGATAAATACTATATTTTCCTTTTCCCATCATTTGGGACCTTACCTGACCTCCAAGAGTTCTCAAAGAGGATAATAGCTTTTAAATTACCTCAGCCTATGATGTATCCCATCTAGCCCTGCCAACTTGAAAGCATCTAGCTTCTCTAAGTAATCCCTAACTTGTTCTTCTACTACACTATGCTGCTTGTCCACATTTCTATCTTTGCTGCCAACTCTGCTCATCATCTACTTGCTGTCCCTATTTGTGAAGGCTGAAGAAAAAAAAAGGCATTTAAATAGTTCAGCTTTCTCTGCATCATTCATAACTAGATTGCCTTTTGCATTCTGTAGGGGACCTATGGTTTTTTAGTCTTCCTTTTACTTTTGACAAACTTGTAGAATCCCTTTTTATTGCCATTTATGTCCCTTGCCAGTTACATCTCAAATTGTGCCTTGGCCTTCCTAATTTTTCTCTCTGTATGTCTGTGCAATTATCTTACTCTTCCCTAGTTCTATGACCAAATTTCCACTTTTTATAGGATTCCTTTTTGAGTTTCAACTCATTGAAGAGATTTCTCTCTAGCCAGTTGCTCTTCTGTTGCACTTCCCATTCTTCCATCCCATCAGGATAGCTTACTGCTGCAACCTCAAGGGTCTTTCTAACAGAGCATAGGGTACTCTGTTACTTGCAGGGTCCTCAGCAGCAGCAAGGCAGCCTGCAGCTGGCTGCAGTCCCAATTGGGAACAACTGCAATCCCAATTGGGGAACAAGGCCCAGCTGTGCCCTATAAAACAGGGGCTCTGAACTGCAAAGGCAGTAGCAGTATGCTGCCAGCAGCTAGAGAGATGCTACTGCTCAGAACATCTTAGAGGCAAGAAGGAACTATGGGGATGACAGGAGGTTCCTTGTCCTGGGTGTGACAGAAAACTGTACCCTGCTGGGGAAGGATAGCCTGGTGGGGCTGCCTGTGGTGGGGTAGTCCCTGAAAATGCAAGGCCAGTTGCCTCCCCAGTGAAAGGCGAGTATGGGGTGTGTTCTAACCCCAGCCCCACATCCCTGGTGGGTAGTAAGACTGAGCAGGGGCAGCCCAGACTCACTGTGAGTACTGAGGCAGGGCCCAGATCAGGTGGAGGGACCTGAAGCAGCACCCAGACTCACAGATGAGTTCTGAGGCTACATATAGGAGCCAGGAGTGAGGCTCGGGGGGGAGGGGCCCTGACTCTGGGGATCTATTAGTGAATCTACCGGGCAAAGGGATAAGGGATTATAGTCCAGAAAGGGCAAGGGGATGGGGCTAGGAGCCCTGATCCCGGTACTACGGGCCTGGGGCCAAGAGTGGACCTTGGAGCCCAGAGTGGGCTTGGCTTGGAGCCCAGTGTTGGTAGGGGCTGGGAGCCTAAGTGAATGAGTGGCCAGGTGGTAAGCCAGATAAGTATGCTGGGTGTCAGACCATGGACTATCTGCAGGGCACAAGGGCTACGAGCTCCAGGGGGGAGTAGGAGTCCCGTGTGAGACTCTGGAGCTCAGGTCCCAGTGTGAAGCACTGGAGGAACATCTGCGAGGCATGAGACACAGTATAGGGATGGCTGGAGCTGTATACATAGGCTCTTGTCACCAGGGCAAATCAAGAGGCAGCCTCCCACCTGATTAATATTGTATATTCATTAGCATCAAGGGGTGGCAGACAAGGAAGGTGGGCAGTTAGCCCTAAGACAAGTGGGTGAGCCAAAAATCAGACCGGCCCTGGGACGCCCACTTGTTACAGTCTCCTTGAAGAATAGCCAGCTCTCCTGGACTCTTTTTCCCCTCAAACCTGCCTCCCAGGGAACCCTACCCACCAGCTCCCTGAGTCTGCCAAAGTCCACTTTTCTGAAGTCCAAGGTCTTTATTCTACTGCTCTCCTTCCTTCCTCCCCTTAGGATCTTGAACTCTATCATTTCATGATCCCTGTCACCAAAGTTACCTTCCACCTTCACATTCTCAACAAATTCCTCCCCATCTGTGAGCAGCAACTTGAGAAGAGACCTTCTTCCCTTGTTGGCCTCTCTATCATTTGTATCAAAAAGTTATCATCTCCAACACACACCAGGAATTTGCTGGACTGCTTGCGCACTGCTGTGTTTCCCTCCCAGCAAATGCCCCAATAATTAAAGTCCCCCATGAGAACCAAGTCCTGCAATTTGGAAGCTTTTTTCCCCCCCCAGCCTATCCTTCCTGAACAAGCTATACCCATCCATGATCATACTCCAGTCAGGTGAACTATCCTACCACATCTTCCTAATTCCAATTACATCCTAATTCTGTGCTTTTATTAATACCTCCAATTCTTCTATTTGTTTCCCATGCTTCTCACATTATTATATAAACATTTTGGTATTTAACTGAATGTCCTATCTTCTCCCTGAGAAAATTGCTAAAGTTTCTGCTATTGCTTCCCTTTATTAAGTTTTTGCCTTGGATCCCTGGCTCTTTACTTACCTCTTGGCTTTTGCCTCCATCTGGCAGTAAACCTAGTTTTAAAGCCCTCCTCACTAAGTTAGCAAGCCTATATGAAAAAACATTCTTCCCTCTTTCTCAGGGGGATACCATCTCTTCCCAGCAGTCCATTTTCTTGGAACACCACTCTACGGCTGAAGAAGCTAAGCTCTGCTGGGGGCACCATATGTAGAGCCACATGTTGATCACCAAAATACATCTGCTCCTAGCCACTTCTTTACTCGTGAATGGAAGGATCAACAAGACCACCTGGTCCCTTATCCACTTCACCCTTGCTTCCAGAGCCACGTAGTCACTTTTGATCTGCTCATCATCACCCCTAGCAGTATCATACTATGCAGCATTGCATAGTAGTCAGAGGGCTGGAAGAGTTTCAGCAACCTGTCCATTATGTCTTAGATGCAGAATCCTGGCAGGTAGCAGACCTCCCAAGCCAACAAGTCAGATCAGCAGATGAATACCTCCATCCCTACAGGGGAGAGTCCCCAAACACCAGCACCTGTTGTTTTCTCTTGGTAACAGGGGTCTTGATCCTTCCCCTGCCCCCCAGGTGCATGGTTAGGTCTCTTGGTTTCTCCTGCCACTGGAGTGGGCTTCTTCTCATCTAATGCCAAGGCTCCATACCTGTTCTCCAACTGGACAGCTACAGATTCAGAAGAGGAGTGCTAACTGTTGCCAGAAGTAACAAACTGCTAGCTTCCACCTTCTGCAGTACCTGTGTCTTTAGTGTCTTCCAATGTGTTTTCTGGCTGCCCTCTATCATAATGTTAGAGTTCTCTTGATGCATAAAGTCACAGGATCATAGACAAGCAGGGTTGTAAGGGATCTCCAGATGTCATCTAGTCCAACCCCCTGCCTGAAGCAGGACCATCCCTATCCAAATTATGCTATACAAATTCATTGTCTACCCTATTAACAAAACTACACAGTCAACCCTAACACAAAAGACATAAGTCCCTAATCTGCCACAGATAAAGCAGGGGGACCACAGCAGCCAATATCCTTCTGCTGGAAAGGTTGCTAAAATACATTCAGGAGATGCAAAGAGAGCCATGCCCCCTACTACAGAGGAAGGCAACCCCCCCGCCCCCCCCCCCCCCCCCCACACACACAGTCCACACCAATCTGAACATGGCGTAAAAATTCCTTCCTGACCCCAAATATGGCAATTGGTCTGAACCTGAGTGGGGGAGGGGCAAGACCCTCTAACTAGTCAATGAAGCCCTCTTGCTCATAGATGCTTATGAACCTAGCCATTAGGGGTGTGCGAAGTAGGCTGTATTCAATTAGGATTTGGATTCAGCCCAATTCGGGGGACAATGATTCGATTAATTGATTTGGATCACTGTCCCGATTCGATTCGGTTGAATCCGAATCTGAAGATTTGATTCTGATTCAGAGAATCAGTGATTCAGACATAGACACAGCTTTAAATGTTTTTTCTACATACCTCGAGGTACCAGGTGCAGCTCATGAACGCTGAGATGCTGGGGCAGATGGAGCTTACCACAGGTGCGTGGGGAGACCCCCGCCCACTTGGCAGCAGACCCAGAAGTGGACCAGAAGTGCTTCTGTTCCACTTTTGGGTTCACCGCCGAGCACGCTGGGGACCTCCCGCACTCCTGTGAGACGCTCCATCCACCCCAGCAGCTCAGCATTCACGAGCCACCTGGTGCCTTAAGGTACGTAGAAAAAACAGATAAAGCTGTGTCTATGTCCGAATCATCCAATCTCTCTGAATCGAATCAGAGGTTTCCGATTCAATTCAGAAAGATTAATGCGTCTCCTGATTCGATTCAAATTCAGGGACTGAGCCACTGAGTCAGGCCGAATCTCCACTGAATTGAATTGAATCAGTGACCAAAGCTTCTCGCAGCCCTACTAACCACTCCTCCTGCAGCTCACTTACCTGATTCCTGAGAGAACCCACCAGAAGTCACTTCTCACACCACAAGGACTCCCCTACTTGGCTGTCTTTGGCAGGGACATGCAAACCGCCGTCCCTCCAGAGCCAGATCAGAACCTGGGTGGAAGCTTCAGTAGTCAGTGCTGTGCCTGGACAGAGCTAGAAAGAGCTGGTAGTGTCTGGGGCTTTAGCATGCTGATGTTTTCTAGCCATCCTGTTTATTTTCCTGCTAGCTTTTATATCTACCAACCCATGATGATTGATAAATCCACATGGGAGAATGGTGTAGAGAGAGTTGCCCCATTACAGAGTTGGAGTAACTTGAACACCTGAAGCAGATGCCAGGTGAACAGCCTAGAGCTGCCTTTTTCCCTTATTCCCCCTTCACGTACATCTGCTCTTTCCTTCTCTTTGCTTCAAGCAGTTGTCTTTTCTTTTGTCAGGCACTAGAAGCCCAGTTTTCACTTTTCATTTTATTCCAGTAATGTTTTCCTCATACTTCTTCAGTCTCTCATCTATCACTCTTTTTATATTTCAGGTTTTGTTTCAGTCGATTTCCAGAAAATGTTGGATCTACCAGGCCACTTCCCCACCCTTCTGTCATGAGTGCCAGTAAATTGTACAGATCTGTGAGCCTTCCTCTCCTTTCTTACATGAAAAATAAAATAGTTAGCAATGTTGACATATAAATCATCATCCTTTTGGCATCTGAATTGAGATGAATGGGGCGGTTCACACCTCTCAGAACTATTGACCCACATTCTGCAGGTTCATCCTGTCATCATTGGTTCACTTAATTCACATTTTTAGGTATCCTTCACAGCCACAGCAGCTAGAGATTAAATATTCTTTTCAAATCAAAACTGACATTCTAGATAATAAGACAGCGTTAAGCCATGTTATGAGGTACTGACCCAATCCGAGCCCTGAATTCCAAGATTATCATCTGACACATGATTAAAAACATTTTTACAAGCATTAAAAAACAAGACAATGCTTTGTTTCTGCACTTATATTGAAGTGCCTCAATGATGTGGGTAATGATGAGTCAGAAAACTGCATGTGCCTGGGGTTTGAGGAGCCTCAGCATTTTGAGCTGGTGTTCAGCTCTCTTGCAGCTTCAAAACCTAACGCAAATGCTTGGCCAGGACTCCTCTCCAAAGGGTTTGCACGTAGGGCAAAATGAAGCCTATATTGGAAAAAATGAGCTCCTTTGCCATCATAGATAAGCCTAAAATGCAATAGGCAAAGTATTTAGACGTTTACTTCTCAAAGATATATTTAGAAATGTACTGAAATAGTTGGGACTTTCATTCACTGGTGCCATGTTAAGAATTAGGAAGGTAGTGTTCTGGTACTTTTTTACCTAGGAATTGGGCTTACTTTATACCAAATTAACTTTTAGAAAAATAAAGTAGTCTGTATATATAAACTGATCAACTGAACATTTGAGTGGTCCCACATGACAGACTTTAAAATACCAGAGTTCCTGAAAACTTCAAGAAAGCCAAAAGACATCATACAAATTTCATGTGGTTGAGTTTTGAAATTCTCACTACTGTAAACACATCAGGAACATGCTATGTGTTGTGAACAGTGGATAGCAACAAAATACATGTTTTGGAGAATATTGATGAAAGGATGGCAATTCTTCACTCCCATTTGTTACAATAACTGCTATTTAACTCAAAACAGAGTACGTGAAACGATTTTCCTCCAGCTAGAATAGATGGAATTTATAGGGCTTGGTTCTGTTCTCATTACACTGTTCAGCACAAGTAACTTCATGAAGAGAATTGGAGCCACACTGATATGCAAAACTGAAGTAAGCAGGAAGAGAAATTAGTCTCATGTGTCAGGGATGTATTTGGTAGCCTCATGTATAACGTAGGCTTATGTATAACACTCTCCACACACTTGTTTTCTACCAAACTTTATCTTATTCCTGAAAACACTTATGCTTTTTATTTTCATACATTTTAAGAACAGTATGACTTAACAAATGAAATTCCTTTCTGGTGATGTCTTATAACTGAACTCACTGCCTGTCTTTTTTACCTGTCTTTTTTTTTTTTTTTTTTTTTCTTTTTTTCTTTTTGAACATTTTTTTTTTTTTTTTTTCTTTTTTTCTTTTTCAACCCCCACCCCTGATCCAGCTTCAGAGGCCAGTGCCACCTCCCAGTTTCATGCACAGCTGCAATGAGCAATTAGACCAATTAAGTCCACAGCAATTTCAATGGTCTATGCAAGAGGGGGTAGTGCACAATGTGTCATTTCAGCTTTTCTGTGAGGGTTTTCAATCCTGCCATGAACTAAATAATTTTTTTCAGTTTCTCTCTTTCTCCCTTTTTTTAAATTTATCCCATTAAACTACAGAACTGGAACATATTCATGAATAGTTTCTTTCTGCTTTAACTCAAGGAGTTCCTGACATAACAAAAACTGGTAATTAACTGGCTCGAAGACTTTTACAATAGCCTGTTTAAATAAGTTCTAGCGTGCAGCTTTTGCAGCACTAAGTCTACATTGCTGATACCACTGCAATGCACCGTCTATTTAACAAGCTGTACAGCTCTGCATTAACTCAAGCTCACTGCTGTTTCTTCACTGTTCTTCTTCTTGGCAATACCATGCTTCTTCCAGATTTCTTTCCATTATAATGGCTAACCATTTCCTTCATGGGTAGGATCATGCTGTCTCCAGGTTCAGTCCCTGATGTGGGCTGTCACACTTAGGCTTTAGGCTGACACTGTACACAAGGGAATATTTCATTTTATTTCATGTACATATTGGACTTGCCCTCTATTTTCCACAATGTCACATGCCAGACTTGTTCCAGCAGCCTTCTAGGAGATTGTCCTGACAGCTGAATTAAATAACTCCTCTTACCTCTTCTGGTTATGACTGTGCTGATCCCCATTATCTCTAAGGGAGAACAGGTTCAGTGCTAGATTAATGACTTCTAATGGACTGGGAAAGCAAATATTTTCAAAGGCACAAATGGGAGTCATGGATTCAACTCCCATTGACTTTGGCCCTTCGAAAATCTCTTCCTTAAATATAGACATGAGACCCAACTAGTCCTCACTGCTGTGGGATGAACCTGTATTACTTCTGAATTCTTGCTATTTCAAGAGTCAAATCACATAAAAAATTAGAACAGACTTGAGCCAAAACCCATAGTTCAAGTCTGAATCTGGATTTCCCTCAAGTGTGGTATTCTTTTAATGCAAATCACTGGCTCAGGACCCTCAATAACAAAAACACATTCTTTAAACTCTTTCATAACTGAACTCATAGTCTTCCCGGTCAGGCAAACATAAGTCAAATATGTTTCTCAACTCTCCCCTACCAGAAGAGTATGAAGTGTACAATTTATTATGTAGATTATTAAAACAATATTTTCTGATGGCCACTGGCTAAGGAAAGTGACAGTCTTTTACTAAAAAGTTGCAAAATGTAATAAAGCAATGCAAATGTTTATCCATCATTACCCCAGTAAGATATAGTTTCTAACAGGGGTGTTGGTTATAGCCTTGTTGGTCTAAGAAAATAGGCAGACAAGGTTCTTTGGACAAATCTGATATCTTTCATTAGACCAACCAAAATAATTGGTGACATTCTTCCTGGAAAGCTTTTGGGTACAATTACCCTCTCTTGGACAGAAGGAGCATGTGTAGTTGTTTTGTGCTCTCCTGGATGGGATGGAAGCCAGTATGCAAGAATGCAGGTCAGTGAAAATTCAAATGCCGGGCAGTGAGGGTCAGAGAGGGTGAGAGACAATGGGTGAGAGAGGTGGGTGGGGGCAAGGGGAATGGTGATGGAATGTAGCTGGTAAATTGTAGAAAGGTTACCTGGGGTATTAAATGCTAGGCAGGCTATAACATGACATAAATCCAATGTATATATTTAGTCCGTAATTTTTTGTATCCAGTAGATTGATGAAGTGAAGTTCATAGGCTTGTCTGTGAAAGGTGTCTGTAAGTTCCTTTTGAGGATTAGAACTGGGAGACTGGAGAGAGAGTGGTCAGCTTGTGAGAAATGTGCACCCACCAGTAATTGGGTATTTCTGCCTTTGATAGATTTTCAGTGTGCATTTATTCTGGTATGCAGTTGTTGTTTGGTTTCTCCTACATATTTTCCACTGGGGCAGTTAGTGCGCTGGATGAGATATATTACATTTCTAGAGGTGGAGGTGTAAGATGCAGAAATGGTAATGGTTCTGTTTTGGGGTGTAGTTATTGTGGGAGTGGTGGAGATGTGTTGGCAGGTTTTACATTTCTTGTCATGACATGGTCTGGATCCATTAGGTGTATTTTGGGCCATAGGAAGTTGGTTTCTGGTGATCAGGTTGGCAAGGTTTGGTGCTTATTTAAAGGCTAGGATGAGCGATTCTGGGAAGATCTCTTTAAGAACTGGGTCTTCATCCAGTATGGGTTGCAATTGTTTGAAGATTTGCCGTATGGGTTCCAGGTTCCATATGTCATAACTAATGGTGTGCAATTCATGGGGATTTCCTTTTTGTACTGCAGTAATTCTTCATGTGGTATCCAGGTGGCTCTTTCAAAGGTGTTATCTATCTCTCTGGAGGAGTATCCTTGCTGAACAGGAGCCCTTTTGAGATTTTTGCAGTGATGACCATGGGTGCCCTCCTCAGTGCAAATTTGGTGGTATCAGAGAGCTTGGCTGCATATTACAGCTTTCTTGGTGTATTCAGGGAGATTGCTGGTTCTGTGCAGATATGTATGTTTGTCCGTGGGTTTCTTGTATAAGGTGGTTTTTATTTTACCATACTGGAAGAAGACCCAATTCTTAAAGGGATCTTCCCAGAACCATCCACCTTAGCCTTTAAACAAGCACCAAACCTCACCAACCTCATCACTAGAAGCAAACTTGCTATGGCCCAAAGCACACCAGGCTGTTGTACGTGTGACAATGTCACAATGTACATGTGACAAAAATTTCCCTTTCTGTGGCTTAATAGCATCACACATTACACGTTGGCTAGTTTTGAGGGATTTAAATGAGTTTGCATCATTGCAGACTAAACTACATCCCAATATAGTCCAGTTTACAATGTTGCAACTTGGAACATTGCAGCCATTAGTCAGCTCATCCCCCAGCTGCAGGAGAGGTAGGCAGGCTCCACAGAAAAAAAGGTTTGGGCCCCTCACTGCTTCTGCCTTCAGCAGGCTCCTGAGGCCAGCAGGATGCCTGGGACCACCTGGGAACAGTGTTCCCTCTAAGCTACCTGGCATGCGCGGCCATGCGGGTGTGGGTGGGAGAGTGGCATGAGCATGCCTGCATGGCCGCACATACCACACAGCTTGGAAGGAATGCTGCCTGGGAAGGGGCTGGCTTGCCCCTGGGGCAGCACAGGGAGGCAGCAGGAGGGCAGCTGTTTATGCTGGCAGCCAAAGAAGTCAGCAGGGATGGTGCACAGGGATGCCCAGGTGGGCTGCTAGCTTCCCCAAGCCCACCCAGACTTCCAGTGCCCCATGCACCATTCCCACTGCCAGCATACCAAGCCACCATCCCTGCTGCCTCCCTGCACTTCTCTAGGGGCAAGTCAGCCCATTTCCAGGTGGTCCCAGGTATTCTGCCGGCTGCAGAAGCCTGCTCAAGGCAGAAGTACCGAGGGGCCCAATCCTTTTTTTCTGTGGAGACTGCCCACCTCTCCTGTGGCTGGGATGCAAACTGACAAATTAAAATCACAGATTAATGTCCCCCCAGCTGTGGAAAAGGCAGGCAGGTTCAACCAAAAAACAGAAAAGAAAAATAAAAAATCTGGCCCCTCACCACTTTTGTCTTCAGCAGGCACCTGAAATCACCAGGACAACACCACAATAAAACCCACCATTTCAATTAAAACTCACTGTTTCAAATTAGGTGGCATAAAATGCAACCCTAAGGACCTAAACACCATCCTGTGTACAAGCACCCATCAAATTGATACAGACCATGCCATGAAAAGAAATGTAAAACCTGCCAACAAATCTCCACCACTTCCAGAGTACCTACATCCCACAACAGAATCATCACCATTCCTGGATCTTATACCTGCACCTCCAGAAATGTAATACATCTCATCCAGTGTATCAAATGCGCTGATGGAAAATATGTAGGAGCACCAAACAACAACTGCGTCAAATGCCATGATGGAAAATATGTAGGAGAAACCAAACAATAACTGCATACCAGAATGAATGCACACCAAAAATCTATCAAAGACAGAAATACCCAATTATTGGTGGGTGCACATTTTTCACCAGATAACTACTCTCTCTCCAATCTCTCAGTTCTAATCCTCAAAAGGAATTTACAAAACACCTTTCATAGACAAGCCTATGAACTTCACTTCATCAATTTACTGGATACAAAAAATAATGGACTAAATACAGTAAAAGCTCCGTTAACCGGCACCTTACAAGCAGCATGCTTTATTAACCAGCATGCCAGCTTGTAAGGTAAAGTGAAACCAGAAGTGCCCACCGTAGCACGTCCAGTTTTGCTGAGCCCCCATGGCCCAGGGCATAGCAGGCTGCATGGGGCCCGCCTCCCTGTCCCTTGGGAGGGGTGGCGATGCCACAGAAAGGGCACCGATGCCCCAGACACAGCAGGAGAAGCAGCAGCCTGAACAGGCAAAGATGCCTGTTTGGGCCTCTCAATTAACTGGCATATTTTGTTATCCGGCACCCCCCATTCCGCATGAGCACCGGATAACAAAGCTTTTACTGTATATAGATTGGAGTTTTAGCACGTTATAACCTGCCTACCATCTGATACCCAAGGTAACCTTTCTACAATTTACCAGCTACATTCCATCACCAGATCACCATTCCCCTTCCCCCCACCACCTCTCTTGCCCAATGTCTCTCACACTCTCTGACCCTCACTGCCAGGCATTTGAATTTTCACTGACCTGAATTCTTGCATACTGGCTTCCATCCCATCCAGAGGATGGAACTACACATGCTCCCTCTGTCTGAGAAAGGGTATTTGTACTCAAAAGCTTTCTGGGAAGAAATTCACCAACTATTTTGGTTGGTCTAATGAAAGATACCAGATTTGTCCAAAGAACCTTGTCTGCCTAGTTTCTAACATGCATTCATCTAGATAAATACTTGATGAGCAACTGAAATGTTGTTTGCTAATGGATTTCCTCAGCATTTGTTTGCCTGTTTTCCCCAAAGGCTGTCAAGTATAAAAAGTGAAGTCTGGAGTGAAATAAGGGTAATAATATTTATAAAACCAACTACTCTATGGGGTTCCCAGGGGTGGAGACACCCCAGCACCCCCCTTTTGAAGCTTTTCTAATTTTCATAAAAGAATTAAAGATTGATTGGCCCATAGAAAGAGAGTGAAAAGAAAAACAACAGGGAACAACAGAGCACTGGAGGCTAGGAGTTATGGCCCTCTCTCCCTGGGTGGGGAGAGATCTGGGCCACAGTTCCTGGACTATGGACAAGGTACTTTCATTTAAAAGTCATTGGGTAAAATGTCTTCCTCCTTGAATCTATTCATAAACATTTGAGTAGAATACAGTCTTAAGCAAAGATATTGGAGCTAAACATGCAGGAAAATTCTTATTCTTCTGGTATTATTTTTCCCCCATATTTTGCTAAAGAAGTAAAATATACAGGGCCAGCATGCGTGAACTGAGTAGCACCTTCCTCAATGCCATACTGTAGGCCTGATCCAAGCCCTGCTAATGTCAGTTCCTCCAATGGGCTTTGAATAGGTCTGACGTGAATAGGGGCATCACAAGCTGACCCATCATAGTGATAAGCCAACTATGAAATTCTTCTTGTACATGGGTCTTCATATATATTAATTAAGGAACAGATTTAGTTTCAAATAAACCTTATTTTAAAAACCCCAGCTTTTGTATAATAGAGGCAGCTGTTTAAAGATCAGGTTACCCAAGACTATCTATTAAGACTATCTGGGTCTCGTCTCTTCAATTCACATTACTCATGTTTAAGTTTATGTAATTTATGAAGGAGTAACATCAGCCTTTGTAATATCAGTTCAACACGATTATTTAAATCATTAACCCTTTTCAAGCATACCTGTTTTTATAAGCACCAAATGTTGCGCTCCCCCCTCCATTTTCTCTCCTGGAGGGATGGAAATTTATCATTCCACTGGACCAAACTCTGTCCGAAAAGGAAGGAAAACAATCCTGATACCATCCCTCAACTTTATAGATAGTCTCCATGTAAATGAGGCTCCCTTCTTAATAAGGATAAGGTAATAAGAACAACTTTCCACATGTCCTGTCCTGTGTACCAGCCAAAAGGATGCAATATTTTAAGATGCCAGTTACTAAGAGTCAGTGGGTGCATCTATACATTCATTAATGCACCATAGTTACTGCATATTAAGTTTGGTACTTGTATAACCAAATGCTAAATCAATGCACAGTAACCGATGCTACTGCACAGAAGCACCAGTGCATGGCTTTTTAGTGATGTTAACTGTGCAGTAGTTTAATACTACTTTGCAGTAGCATATTAGCACAGTTTTTGCCCTGACACACTACTGCACAGCAGTATTAGATGACCATGCAGTTACCATCTCATGTAGATGTGCCCAATCTTACTTAAACAAATCTCTCTAATTATCATGTCAGAGCAAACCAGACTTGGTTTGGCAGCCCCAAGAAAGGTAGGAATTCCAGCTTTCTTCCAACTTGCCACTGAAGTGGAAAAGCTAAGTGCCAGACACACGCAACCCTCTAAAATGTGACCTGACACACACACTTACACATGATGGAATCAGAGGTCAATGAAGTTTCTCTGTGTATTGTTTCATAATTACTCAGCGCCTAGGAATCTGAGAGAGGTTTGCTTCAGCCAGGGACCGAGTTCTAACTGATGAACACTAAAGCATGAGCCTCTGAATTATGCAGTGGCAGGTTCCAATTGGTTCTTGGCTCTTGTGAGCCAAGGTGTATAAAGATACAGCTCCCCACATTTACCTGTCCTTGCCAAATATATAATAACGACAATTAGCAATCAATGCTAACAAGGCAGAATTCAGATATGCATAAACCACCTATTAACCAATAACTATTTGCCTGTGGTGCCCTCCAGGTCTTCATAGACACATTTGTATGGACACATCCATACTACCATTGTCAGATGATGGTAAATCCATTATTTCTGATTGTATCATTTCTGGGATTTAACTGTGATTCCTGCTGGTCACTAGCTCCCTACAACTGCAAGGCTGGCTCATTAGTCTTAGATCATTCATTAATCCATGTACATTTTTACTAGGGGTCTGCAAAGCGGGCCCTATTCAATTCGGACTCAGATTTGGCCCAAATTGGGGACAGTGATTCGATTTGTTGATTCAAATCACTGTCCCTGATTCAATTCAGCCGAATCTGAATCTGAACATTCGATGCTGATTTGAAGAATCCGCAATTCGGATGTAGACACAGCTTTAAAAGTTTTTTCTACATACCTCGAGGTACTAGCATGGCTTGTGAATGCTGTGATGCTGGGGTGGATGGAGTGGCCCACAGGAGTTTAGGGGGGCCCTCCACGTCTTTGGCGGTGAACCCAGAAGTGGACCGGAAGTCCTTCCAGATCCTCCGGCTTGGTGATCAGCCATAGGGGGACACCGGATGCACGCAGGAGGCACCACTAGTCGAGCCAGGAGGGTGTGGGGGGGCCCCCCTGCAAGCTCCCCGGTGGACCCAGAAGTGGAATGGAAGTGCTTCTGGGCCACTTCTGGGTCTGTTCCCAAGTGCGCTGGGAAGCCCCCCGTGCTTCTGTGGGATGCTCCATGTGCCCCAGCATTGCAGCATTCACAAGCCACCTGGTAGCTAGAGGTATGTGGAAAAAAGATTTAAAGCTGTGTCTATGTCTGAATCGCTGAATCTTTCCAAATCAATTCGGAGGGTTCCAATTCGATTTGAAGAGATTAAAGGGTCTTCTGATTCGATTCAGTAACCAAATCTCTGAATCCGAATCGGTCTGAATCTCCGCTGAATCGAATCGGGGCCCAAAGCTTCGCACAGCCCTAGATTTTACCCTCTTTGGGTGCTCCATTTAATATGGCTCATCCACATTTTTATGTGGATTGCATTACTCATCATATTTCTACAGTATAGTTTCATGGCTAGCCTGCTCTACCCAAAAAATATTAAAACATCACACTCAACTTTTTCAGGCAGAATTAGGTCTTCTGCCCTATGAGATACAGAACCATTCTGAACAAGAACTTTGATCCTTTGTGCAGTGTTCCTTCTAAGCTGCATGGCTTAGAGGGAATGCTGCCTTTGTATGGTATGGATAACATTATTGGCACAGATGAATGCATCGGGCTCTCTCAGTTTTCTGTTTATTACTCTCTCTCTTGCAGATTTATCAATGGAAGGACTTCATCATGACTATTTTTTTTAAATTTCCAACTTCTAATTCAAGCAATGTTTTTGGATCATTTCACACTTGCACCTAAATTAAGCCAGGGAATGAATACTTTCACTTCACCATCAAAAGAATCACGATCAAGAGAATAACTTGTACTCTAGCCCAAGCAGAGCTAAAACTCCTGAATAACAAGGAACAGTGGGAAAGGTACAAAAATAGAGTAGCCCTAAAGAAAGAACCTAACAATGCAATAAGAATGGAGATATCTACTTAAGCACTGTTGTCACTAAACATGGCATGGATAATCAGATGTACTAGGACAGATAACAAACAAAGCATGGTCATTCATGAAATGTGAGATTTATTTCCACTCATTTGGAACGTGCATTTCGCACCCTTCCCATAATCAGAAGAGAAAACTTGGATAAACAACTAGGGAGGAGTATAATAGTATTGCTCCAGCATGCAGGGATGAAGTCAGGAAGGCCAAAGCACAATTGGAGTTGCAGCTAGCAAGGAATGTGAAAGGAAACAAGAAGGGTTTCTACGAGTATGTCAGTAACAAGAGGAAGGTCAGGGAAAGTGTGGGTCCCTTACTAACTGGGAGAGGCAACCTAGTGACAGAGGATGCAGAAAAGGCTGAAATACTCAGTGCTTTTTTCACCTCAGTCTTCACAGTCAAAGTCAGCTGCCAAACTACTCCACCTGGCAGCACAGTTTGGGGAGAAGCTGAGCAGCCAACAGAGGCAAAAGAAAAGGTAGGGACTATTTAGAAAAGCTGGACATATACAAGTCCATGTGGCTGGATGGGATTCACCCAAGGGTGCTGAGGGAGTTTGCTGAAGAGATTGTAAGGCCACTGGCCATCATCTTTGAAGACTAATGGTCATCAGGAGAAGTCCCAGATGATTATAAAAGGGCCCATTTTTAAGAGAAGGAAAAGGAGGATCCAGGGAACTATATATCCTATCCAGGGTCAGTCTCACCTCAGTCCCTGGAAAAATCATGAAGCAGATCCTCAAGGGATCCATTTTTAAGCACTTGGAGGAGAAGGTGGTGATTAGGAACAGTCAGCATGGATTCACCAAGGGCAAGTCATGCCTTACCACCCCGATTGCCTTCTATAATGAGGTGATTAGCTCTGTGGATGCAGGAATAGCAGTGGATATGATTTACTTTGATTAGCAAGGCTTTTAATACAGCTCATGAAGCAGATCCTCAAGGGATCCATTTTTAAGCACTTGGAGGAGAAGGTGGTGATTAGGAACAGTCAGCATGGATTCACCAAGGGCAAGTCATGCCTTACCACCCCGATTGCCTTCTATAATGAGGTGATTAGCTCTGTGGATGCAGGAATAGCAGTGGATATGATTTACTTTGATTAGCAAGGCTTTTAATACAGCCTCCCACAACATTCTTATAGGCAAGCTAAGGAAGTATGGGCTGGATGAATGGGCTGTAAGGTGGATAGAAAACTGGCTGGAGCATTAGGCTCAGAGGGTAATAATCAATGGCTCAATGTCTAGTTGGCAGCTGGTATAACGTGGAGTGGCCCAGGGATCGGTCCTGGGGCTGGTTTTGTTCAATATCTTCATCAAGACCTGGAAGATGGCACAGAGTGCACCCTCTGCATGTTTTCAGGTGACACCAAGGTGGGGGGAGCAGTAGATATGAGAGAAGGTAGGGCTAAGATTCAGAGTGACCTAGACAAATTGGAGGATTGGGCCAAAAGAAATCTCATGAGGCTCAACAAAGTTCTGCATTTAGGATGGAAAAAGCCCATGCATGGGTACAGGCTAGGAGCTGATTGGTTGGGCAACAGCTCTGCAGAAAAGGACCTATATAATAAGCTGAAGATGAGCCAACAGTGTGCTCTTGTTGCCAAGAAGGCTAATGGCATACTGGGCTGCACTGGTAGGTGTGTTGCCAGCAGGTCCAGGGAAGTGATTATTCCCCTGCATTCATCACTGGTGAGGCCACATCTAGAATACTGTGTTCAGTTTTGCCCCCCCCCAAAATATGTGGACATACTGGCTAGAGTCCAGCAGAGGGCAATGAATATGGTTCAGGGGCTGGGGGACATGACTTATGAAGAGAGGCAGAGGGAACTGGGCTTGTTTAGTTTAGAGAAGACTGAGAGGGGACTTGATAGCAGTCTTCAACTACCTGAAGAGGGGTTCAAAAGAGGATGGAGCTAGTCTGTTCTCAGTGGTGGCAGATGACAGAACAAGGAGCAATGGTCTCAAGTTGCAGCAAGGGAAGTTTAGGTTAGATATTAGGAAGAATTTTCTCACTAGGAGGATAGTAAAATGCTGGAACAGGTTACCCAAGAGCTTGTAGATTCTCCATCCTTGGAGGTTTTTAGACCCAGCTAGACAAAGGCTTGGCTGGGATAATATAGTTGGAGATGGTCCTGCACTGAGCAGGGGGTTTGACTAGATGACCTTTTGAGGTCCGTTCCAATCCTAATTTTCTATGATTCTATGAATATAAGCAAACCACCATATATTCATGCATGAGGCAAGTAAGCAATTTGCAACAGAGTGAGAGGATATATGAGTATTTTTATTCCTTTTAAAATATATATATTTTTAAAGGGATAGGTTTCAAACAGTCTCAACAGTGCTTGCTTTTGCAAATTGTTTCTACCATGCATGGGTAAGGCAAAAGGAAAGCAGTAGAGAAGTATGAGGTAGAATAGGAAGGAAAGCCTGCTACATTAGGATAGAACTCCTTATTTAGTTGTTTGTATTTGAATAAAGATATCATTGTTCAGTCAGAAGAATGCATATATTCACCAGATGAGGAAAAAATAGCTCAGTGTATCCAGACAAGTGGGAACTCCAGAAGCATCCAAATTACAGCCTAGGGGCCAAATCTGGCTTTGATTCTTTTTGAAGAGTGGCCTCTGCTTAATTGATCACTACTTCAGCTGTGAACATTCTTAGAGCACCTTTTTCAGTCCCTTATTTAGCTCTGCTTAATATGGAACAAACATTTAAATGTTCTTGGGCTGATTTTGATGGTTTTTTTCTTCTTCTTTTTAAATTTATTTAATTTAATTTAATTTAATTTATAGTTGCTGCTTTCCTGTGGAAGCTCGCTGGAAAGGAAGACCAGCATCTAGATGCCACCAGATCAGTTTGCCTTGGTATAATTTAACTCCAACAGGACAGTGACTATTTCCTTTCAAAGCCTAAGAAAAAAGAATGAGTCTTTGGGGCCCCAAAAATATTGCTTTTTCTTTTCTATACCAAGGGGTCAGTTACTTGGCAATACAAGTGTATTAGTGATATAGCATCCCCTAATCCAAGCCCTGACTATTATAATTAGGCCCATTAACATGAACTCGTTCTTCCATTTTGACAACTTTTGTTAGAGGTGTTTCTTCTTCTTCTGGCTACCATTTTCAGCCTCTCAGAGCTGAGGCATAGTGATGACAGATACAGTACAAAAGTTCTGACAATTGTTTTGTAAAATTCCATTCCAATTTGGGTTCCAACTCTGAAATTTTGTTTTTTGTCTCGTTTTCTCAAAATGGCCACTTTCATATTTGAATATGTGCAAATTTGAATTTTCTAGTTGTTTTAATATGAAACCTGATCCTTTTTAACTGGATTTGAAGTGGTGTAACAAAGCTTTAAAAAGTTGCCCACAGTAGAAAGAGTCTCACTTAACATTGGTCTTGCTACTGAAGAATAAAATATCCTTTTTTTTTCAAAGTTCAAACATATTTGCAAATTTACAGTGACATATCAGAACTTCAAATGTAAAGGTTTTAAATATTACTGTGAATATTTTTCAAACCTCTAGATATGATACTGTTCACTACTGAAGAAAACCTGGATTCAACTGCTTAATATGCCATACTATCCTATGATACATTCTATCATGCTAAGTAAAATTATATCACCAGATGGCCTAACTAAATTTAGTAGCCTGGTGAATTACCACTCCACTCAATTAAGTGAAATCATAATGGGAATTAAATATATGAACTCCACATTATAAAATCTATGCTGCTTTTTAGGATCAAAGAGGGAATATACAGTGTACTGTTTTAGGGTATTTAGGAAAAAGAAAATTTGAGGAAGAACAAGGCGGCGGGTTGGAAGCTGGCATACAAGGAACTCAGAAACTGGTCTGTCTTGATTCTGAGGGTCACATTCTCCTTTACACTAAGTCCTCCTTACACCAGCTTGGCAGTGAAAAGAGGTCTGAAGCAGATGCATATGTAACTCATACTCATTTTGTGCCAGAAGAGTGAAAAGACTTGTGAGTAGGGGTGCACCAATAGAGATTTTGGGATCCAATACCGATAGTCGAAATTTAAGGAGGCATAATCAGCCGATACGGATCCGATTTCCAATACAACAGTCTCCAGGTGGTAAGTCCAGTGTGGTGAAAAGGGAGGGGGAGGGAAGGGGTATGGGGAGGAAGATCAATGCCCCCCCCCCCCCCCCATAATGGGGGGAGGCAAGGGCAGGTGCTGCCCAGGGAGGGGGTGGGGATGGAGCTGCAGCTCATTGGGTGGGGACAGCTCCCACTGCTGCTTGCATCCCGGGAGGGTGGGGGGGGTGTGCCCCCAGATCTGCACAGGGCAGGGTGGGTGGCAACTGCAGGGTGGAGTCTGAGCCAGAGCTGGGGATATGTGTGGGGTTTTTCTTGCCAGGGGCTGAGCTCAGAGTGGGATCCGGGGGTGCTGGGAGGAGGCTGCAGCCACCTCAAATTTTGACACAACTGCACTCCCAGCCCTGTGTGGCCACCTGCCACAGCCGCAGCTTTTCTCAGTGCTTGTGTGGAGGGGGGGGCATTCAGCCAGGGCTGTGCCAGGCAGCGGGTGCAGCTAGACGTGCAGCTGCAGCAAAATCTGGGGTGGCTGCAGCCTCCTCCCAGCACCGCTGGAGTCCACTCTGAGCCCATCCCCTGGGGAAAAGAGCCATGCAGCGCTGGCTCCAGCTCCACCCCGCAGCTGCCACCCGCCTCATGCCATACAGACCTCTCGGGGTGTAAGCAGCAGCAAAAACCACCCCCACCCCATGAGTCACAGCTCCATCCTGCACCCCCCTGGCAGCACATGCCCCTGCCCCCTCCCTCACCACAGGGGAGTTGATCTGCCCCCCTATGCCCCTTCCCCTCTCCTATCCCTTCTGACTTACCAGCTGGAGGCAGCTCTCCATGATGCTGGCTCTGCTCCATGCAGTGCTGTGGCTGTGTGCAGCACGGGCATTTATCAGCCAAATTATCGGCCCCATTAGGCCAATATCCTATATAGACAATTTTCTTTATATCGGTACTGATCCAATATCGGACTGGTATATCAGTGCAACTCTACTTGTAAGGGGAAATAAAAATCAGACCCTAAGAGCCTCCACATTCACATGGATTGCCTGAGGACTATGCTTTTAGGATCCATTCATGCTATTCCTTTAATACTCTTCATTTTGCAATTTGTAATCTTGATGCTAAATAGGGCAACTCATTTCTGTCTGAGTTTCCATACATTTGTGAGACAGCTTTACAGATATTAATCTGTTGGGTCACTTCTTCAAAGCAGCCTTCAAGGTGTTACTCACACAGTTCCTGGTGTTTGTTAAGGGGATTTGTGCTTCTAAGCCTGTGTGCGCCGTGACCCCATTATTGGTGTGAAAATGTGTAGGAAATGGTTTTTAAATGGAATCCAGCAGAAAAATGGGGCAAAAGCTTCTTTGCTAGCTAACATCATAATATTTGTTGAGAATAATAGAAAATAGGTACGAGATGCTATCACATTACATCTCTTTCTTCAGAAATACTCCCCGACACTTGCAAACTTGGTATCATCTTCAAGTACAGATAATGTTTTGTTTATGAGCTCACATCTGATCAAAAATAAAGATGTTACCCAAGTCTAAACTTACCACTGACTTCTGTTTGCATTTGCTAGTGATTTTTCCAGACTTTCATACCATAACTTAGAAGTCCTTAGCTATTTTCCATTGTTGCTTTTCCCTTTACTACACTGCTTGATCATGCTTTATGTTTAAGTAAGCCATATATACTTACAACTGGAATTTTAACTATATTTTTTGTTTTCAGATTACTTTCTATTTCTACTCTTCCAGTCATTTTCAGCACACATGACACTACTTATATTAAAGTCAATATCAACTTTTTCCAAGTATAGTTTTCATAGGACATTTTATTGAGTGGTTAGCAGAAATCCAGATATTACAGACCACATCCATTGCTGATGTACAGACAAAGCTGTGGTTGAGGATCTGGCCCCTTACCTATTGAATTTCTCATCCCTTAATTTTGTAATTCTATTTAAATAAAAAAGGAAACCTAATATATGTAATAGAGTTTATTCTTTATAAGCACATAGTGTTTATTGCTCCTGGACTCATTATCATATATTGCACACAGATTTTATTTCCTTTCAATGTTATTTCTCCATTTCATTATAGATTTACACTTGCTGGGCAGTAAGCACTAGGCATTACTTTTTCAAGGATCATTTGCAGGGTTTTTTGCTTTTTGGTTTGTTTGTTTTTTTAATCACTGCTATGGTGTCTCCCCATTCCCCTTGATTTTACCAAATTCACCATAAATAGCTGGATAAATTCATTAGATCATCATCACTCTTAAGACCCAAGACATGTATCATCTAGACTTTCTCATTTGCATATATTCATGTTTTCCAAGTTTTCTCCCACTTGCTTTCTAATCAAACACCTGTTTTTACAAGGTCTTCATTGCTTCCTAATTGTCAGTCCTTATTATTTTTGTTAAAGACTGATTTTTCTTTAAAAAAGCAGTTCTATTGCTCATCCATTTTAAAATCATAATTAACTTCATCTCCTTCCTCATTTGCTAATGGGTCTATTTTCTCTCCAGTATTTCTTTTTCCCTTGATAGACTTATAAAAGTCTCTCTTGTTTCTCTTGCACCCTTTGGCTAACTTTAACTCATTCAGGTGTTGGGGAGCCGTGGAAGAGGGAGGGGATGGCAGAATGGATTAAGACAGAATACTTGTACAGCATTTCAGAGACAGTAACTAATTAACTCTCACAACATGCCACTGAGGTCGACGTTATCATAAGTTCCATTTTGCAATTGGGAAAACTGAAACAGAGGGTCTGAATGATCTTCTCAGGACCACAGAGGGAGTTATCCTTAGCGTCAAAAACTTGACAAATTCCTAGCCCCCAGTTCTGCACTCACACCATCAGGCAATTCCTTCTCCTCTACAAAAGTTATTGTTTCCATTATAACATGTCATCTAACAAATCAGAAAGGCGAATTTAAGAGTGGAAGGCAAAATGTGTAGTTTTTAAAATGAAATCCTTTCTCTAGCTACAAGCTTGTAGGGCTTTTAGGTGCTCTGCTACCAGTGTAAAGGAATTCTCCCCTCTTGGTGCCTGCAAATCTGGTGAAAAATGTATGTGGCAGGAAAAAGCAAAGAACTTCTTTGGTTTACGAATCTTTTGATTTGCCTCTCTTAAAGACTGGCATCAGTAAGGACATGAGCATTCATTTGACACCCATCATAGTTGTAAGCAGGATGTAGAAGGCCTTTATTCTTTGAAATATGATTTCAAAACCATAAGATCAAGCCATTTGGCCTTAGATATAACTAGTTCCATGTGACAATATGGGAAATGCTGATGTACTGTCCAATTCAAGGATGCCAGTCTAGGTTTTCTTGTACTTTATAGTACCTTGTTGTACATAACTTCCATTTAATGGCATGTAGTTGCAAAGAATATATTGTTGAACGTATAACACGCATACATGCACAAAAGTGCATATGCATGCACATACGCACATCTTCAACAAGGTACGTTCTGCTCTTTTAACTGTGTGCCATCAATTAGAAGTTTATATTAGTCTTTGTATTCACTTTAGTTGACCCTTTACCCTCCCAAACTTTTGTCCAAAGCATCTCCATTATCCTTGCTAGAAGCCTGAAGATAATGCATTTCCTCCCACTTTTCCTCTCAGGATATCACAAAAACTTCCTGCCCAGGAAGTCTAAGCAAGACTCTTTAAAGTCAAGCCCATGTTGTTATTGGCTTAAAATGATATATTTTATTGACCAAAGTGGTCACTGAGTTATATAAAGAACAAGTACCCAGACACATACCAGTCCACTGGTGTAGACTATGGTGCAGACTAGTGTATACCCCATGTGCCTATGGATCCTGATTTTCCTTGCATCCATAATGGCATATATCAATATAATTCCATTGCCACCAATGGAGTTACACTATTGTGAGTGAGAAAAGACTCTATGAGTGCCTATACACATGCAAGTTCATTCAGCGGCTTTAGTTAAAGCACCCTTGCTGCCATTTTTGAGCACAGAGATGCTGATGCATGTGATGCTGGAGTCCACTGGAACATGGGAATTATGCTGTAAATACAGCATGTCTAAGCAGCCTTGTTCCACATGCATAGGTACCCATGGAGTGGTTCTATTTAAATCACACCCCACCTCCCCACCCCACACACACAAGCTCCCAGAGCATGTCTATAAATGCCCTATGGGCTCAAGGCAGTAAGAACTAGGCCCTGATTTTCTCTCTCTTGTGATCCCTAGACTGAGAAGGAAGCGTGGTTTTGGTGGTAAGATTCCTCCACCTCACATGAGGTGCAGAATGTTTGAGAAGGTTTGTTCATTCCTCCACCTCACATGAGGTGCAGAATGTTTGGGCAGGTTTGTTCACCCCCCCCCAGCCACTTGATTAGGTTATGCTAAGCAAGAGAGGCTGAGTACATAGTCTGTTTAGTGCTTCCAAGCTTTGCTGGCCAAGTACCCAGTTCAGATGTTTATGGAACTTACTTTCCAAGGGATGAAAGCTTGCATCTGTGCTTCTAGTTCAAGCTCTCACAAATTTGGACGAAAAGCTTGTAAACTTCAGTATCTTCTAAATTGCCCCATATAAGTCACTATTGAAACCATATCCAAATGGCTCTACACATACACACCCCCATACCTTCCACATAAAGTGACCTAAACTTTGTCAGGTTCACATGTCCCTAGAGATGATCTCATTTCACTGCTTCAAAAGAGCTTTGGTCTGCACAGCCTGTAGCAGCAAATTTACACTTCAAAAAGCAGACAGCTTTTTCCACATCTTATTCACTTAATGGGTGAGAATGTAAAATTAGTTCCGTTGCTGATGAGGACCTTGAGCCAAATGAAAAGTGTTCATTTGTCAGCACAGACTTACAGCCTGAAACATGATTATATAGCTAATCCAATAATGGGTTTTGATGCTGAGCATTTATTTATATATAGTATGTCTTGTTATCTGTTGATAATCAGGCTCTACAATTTACTCTTTTTTTATATAATTAGAAATAGCAACATCTTCCAGACATATTATAGTTGCATATCAACATACAAACACACACAAAACCTGTGACCAAAATACTGCATTTGCTTATTTGCTTTGATTTTAATGAATTGGTATTTGATTTTGAGCTTTTTATAGTTTAAAATATTAATGGGGAATAACTCATTTGAGACTGAGACCTTCTCCATGTCTTAAAAGCATTGACAGATTAAAATTTCAAATACAAATTTTGTTTCTATAACTATACTATTTTATGAACTGATTTTTTCCTTTTTTTTTACCTCCTTTGAATACCAATATTTAATTATCTTAGGTATAGCTTATAGAAATGTAATAACCTCAACTTAATATATTATGAATGTTAACAACAGAGAGTATCTTAGACTTGCCTAACTTCACAAATAATATTGATGGTTCAAAGAATTTTAGTTTTGCAGTATAGCAAGTAGCTCTCTCTTGTTAATGTTATTTCTAAGCAAAGCTGTTACATCCAGTACATTAAAATCAAATCTAAAAATAGAAAAATGCTTTTTCAAACTTTTATGAATATTTTTCACTGGAACATTATATTTCTCCAGCCCCACGGATGAACATAAATGACTATCACTGAAATATAGGGCCAGTTCACTTCTAATCTAAACATAGAATACATAAAATCCAACATTTAAAACAGGGAGGCAGTTTAATAGCTATCATATAGTATGATACATTATAATATATTCCAGATATAACAAGAAAGTCTATGGGAAAGCAAAATCACCACAGTATTAAACAGGGATGTAATTGCAAATGTGAGGCACACTTGCAGACCCTGTGAAAAATCCTATGACACTATTAGAAACTTTGTCAGTTCTAAAGGATAGGTCTGCCATCAGAAAAGCCCAGGAACACCTTCATGGTGCTGGTGAAGTCCCATCAACATTTACCAGTCAGAAACATATTAAAAAATTAAGCTATTAACCAAAAACAAACCATAAAGGATGCACATATCAGACAAGACATGTGGGAGCCTTATCCTGCACCACTAAAACCAGTGGAGCTTTGCCACCGACTTTGCTGTGAGCAGCATCAGGTCCCTCCCTGTATTTTTCTTTAGCTGAAATTTATTCAACAATAAATACGTATATATTATTTCAACAAAAGGTTTTATTGGGCTGCACCAGTTTACTCCAAACAGCAGGCTGGTAATAGCAAAGCTTGTAGTTTTGCCTGTAATTCATTTGTGTATGGTAATATGTTGGAAAAGATACAATGCTAGATAATGAGGCAAATTAAAAAAGACTAAATTCTATACCTGCAAATATCTTGTATATTAAGGCCATGTTCAGACAAGCAGATTTTCTGGGTGTTTTTATTTTTTGTTTTACCTTGCCTAGGTAATTCATTAGATATTCACTTGGGTAAAGAATAAATGAATATATCATACATTACATTCTCACTTTAGTTGCAGAAACAAATCTTTCTTGTACCAGCCAATGTAATCTTCAGAGTTTTCGTTATATAAAACACCTCAAGAAAAATACACCTCACTAAGATTTACACTTTATTACTCTAATGATTCTACAAACACTGCCACAATGTGATGAAAGGCAAAGCAGTCCTGATCTGATTGAGAGCTAATAAAAATCAGTACTGAAAACTGAAAATAGCACCCTTATCATCTTTCTTTCATTTAGACCTGATTACTAGGGGATTATAATGCAATCACAGCTATGTGTGAGAGGTAGCTATGGGAACCAGTTTTAACTGTTTATCTAGCCAAAGATCTTAATTTAAGTTTGAACACTCTGATTCATTTATATGTAAGACACCAAGGAGACAAAATGCAGAAGAAACAGATGCTCACTTGTTCTTTCCATTTAACTTCATAAGCTACCAGCCAATTTGTCTTTCAGGGACAAAATTAATTTCTGATGACAATGTGAGCAAGTAATAAACTAGGAGTTCCTGTCCTGGGAAACTTGTTAAGGCTGCGTAATGTTCTGGAGTTATTTAGAAAAAACAATTTGCTCATAGACTTGCAGGGACATCTGTAACAGAGTTTTCTTTGTCCCTGTGCTGTTACTCATTTCTGGGGGGTTTATGACACCTTTTCCAGAGGTTGATTTGAAAAAGTTCAAAAGGAAACATATTGCCCATTATTTCTTTCCTGTAGGGTATTTTTTAAACTGCTCCTTTTTCCCTTCATATTCACAAATCATTCAAACCTCAGCCCAGTTTCTTTCCTACCTTCACTTAGACAGGCATCTATTGGGAATCAGTAGAAAATTAATCAGAAATTATCTAAGGAAAACATTTTGTCAAACTTAAAAGCAAGTACACACCTGAAAAACAGCAACACAAAGGAGTGTTATCCATTTACAATGCAGTTTAACCATTAATGCAGTGACTGTTACTCCACTACCATTAGTAAGAGAAAAGGTGTGTGTGTGTGTGCATGTACATATGCACACACACACACACACACACACACACACACACACACATGTGCATGCAAGCACATGTGTGAGAGAGAGAGGAGATGGAGGGAGAGAGGTAGTCCTAGGATTGTTCATTATTATGTCCAGAATTGCAATAGCAATATAGATGTTCATGCCCCATGACTTAAGTGGAACATTTCCTAGTCTCCTTTACCCCTTCATTGGTCCTATTTATTCCTATGTACAACACTACAGCCTGGTAAGGATTTTCTACCACTTGGCATGGCTAGATCCATTCCATTGGCTTTTGCTTCTGTCCCTCTGCAGCCTATGCTTGTCTCATGTAATTTTGTAGAGTATAACATCCATACATTAGGAAGTTTAAAAACACTGCTTTCTGCTATGCTTAACATTCATTTATTGTTTTGTATGCTTCCCATAAATGTTCCTTTTTCAGCAGTCCTTTTGAAGAAAGTTTAAAGTAAGTTGTAAAGTGTTTCATTTTCATCTAAACAGGGAAATGAATTTAAGAAAGAAATAGAAGAGCCTGAAGGTTTAGCGACTTCAAATTTTAAACAGAATTGAAAATGCTGTTGGAACTCATCTATCACAGAAAGCAACAGAGCACCTGCATTTAAACACTGAATTTATTCCCTTCCTTCTTGATAATGGCTTACATTAATAGCACCTTTAATCCAGAACAATCCCAAAATGCTTTACCTCTATACAATAATTATTTCACTTAAAACTGAAATGCAACCGCCTCTGGAGTAAAACTTGGCAACTCTTTAACAGTACTCTGCACAACAGCTTAGAACAAGGAGCAATTAAAGTGTTATTCAACTGAACCTACAAGGGAGGAGGATTGTAAGTAGAATATAACTACCCAGATTGGAATTTGGCCAGAGTACGGGGTTTAACAAGCTTGACTCTTGGGAAACATACCATGAGGTTTTAAATGTAAGAGAAAGGAGTAGATAATAGGGAGGACCCCCCCCCCCCCCCCCCCACCCACCAAAAGGCCCCCCCCCCCCCCCCAATCCCACCAAATCAATTCAATACTATGTAAACTTCACCAATAGTTCTGGTAAACGGTACATCAGGGTGGTACCTTACGGTCTAATTTATTCAGAAAGACAAGCTTTTGTAGGCAACAAGAGGCCAGTAGTCCCTGTGCTCTACAGCAATCAATTATAAATGGTCCCACAGAATACAGTCATTTTACTTCTGCTGCAACTGAAGCAAACATGAGCTCTGTCAACACTGCACTAGTTAGGATAGCAGCAGAATGTGAAACCACTTCTCTTCATGCTGCTAATCAAAATCTTCTCCATATTCCAAGTAACATCTAATATTGAAGCCAATGTGAATGAAAGTGGGGTACATCAATACAGGTTTCAATTAGCAAGAACAGAATTCCAGACAGTAGGATTTCTCGTCTTCTGGATGGTAGGCCTCTG
>NW_005842733.1:168847-170795 GCF_000455745.1 Alligator sinensis | reverse complement strand
ATACCAGGACAACAAATATTAGCCCTTTCTGTGGTCCTCAGTAGAAATCCCACCATTCTCAGGAAAAGTAAATTCATTTGTGAAATGCAATCTATAGACTGAATCATAGAAATCTCAATGGCTAAGAAATAAATCCATTCCTGTGAAGATGGATTTCATAGGGAATACAGAGAATCAGACTGAATACAAGAGAAGGGGGATATGGCCCTCTATCCAAAATTCAAATAATAGTCAATACTGTAAAGCAGGGCTGTCCAACTGGTGGCACAGGGGCCACATATAGTCCCCAGGGGGTTAAGCTGCAGCCCAGGCTCCCAGTCCAGGGCACTGCTCCCCTACCACCGTTCCAGTTGGTGTGGCCACCGCTAGAATCTCTGGGCTCCCCCTCCCTGGCCCTGCCCTTGGGCAGTGCAGCAGGGCATAGGGCAGCAGGGCATGGAGAATTTGAGGGAGTCTACGCAGCCAGGAGACTCAGAGGACCTGGGAACTCTGCAAGGCACAGGAGCAGGACACCTGCCATAGGGCAGGGGCCCTGTGGCACAGTGTACAGAGGCAGGGGCACAGGCCTCTGGCAACTCAGAAGTTGGACAGCCCTGCTGTAATGCAAATTCTTGTTAAATCTATTCAGTTAGTTTTTCCTAGATTTTGGATTTTAGCAATGAGCATATTAGTCCATCTCGTCTAGGGGCTATCAGATTTCCAGCAAAAGTAAAAGAGACTACCTGATCAGCTTCCTGCAGGTTTCACTTGGTAGACCTCCAAGTAGAACAGCAATTCTAACTATACAGATATAACCCAAAAAGAACATTTTTTTCCCCATGAGCTCACAGAGATGCAGTAAATACACAGAATGCAGACTCTGTCTTTGAGAAATTGAGTTAAAATAGATCTTCTGATCCCAATTTTCATATAGAAGAAGCTGAGACAGTAAAAAAAAAAAATGTTTATTCAACCACCTGGCCAACATAGCTTGAAACTCAATATACATTGTGAGAAGGGCTCTGAAATTTGATTGGTCAACACCAAGACTGTCACTTAAGGTAATCATTTTGTGATATGACTATTTATTCACTAGGAATGTGATTGAGATAATTCAACTTACCCAAAGTGCAAAAAAATTAGATGCAAGCACTTAAAATCTCTACCCTTGTGGGCCTGATTCTGATCAGACTCACACAACTGAAAATCAAGAGTACCCTCTCTTGAAGAAAGTGAAGTAACTGCTATAAAACAAATACCTAAGATCAATATCAGATCTTAGGTACGGGATCCCATCAATACTTCCTACTCTAGCCATCTTTCCGTGCTCCTGGTATCTTCCCCCTAATAAACAGGTGGCAAATGTAAACAAATGCAAAACATTGGCTATGGGCATGGCTTTCTAAACCAGAGTTACTCACTAGCTTTGTAGCAGGCATTAGCTTCAAAGCATCTGTAATTCAAAAAGAAGAGAACTGCCTAGGTAAAATAGCATGTGTCAATGAGCCAGTACTATAATACAGCCCAATCTGGATGACAGATCTGAAACATCAGAAAGCTTTGGAAGGTTACCATCAGCAATGTCTTCAGAAAATCCTCTGTGTCAATTGGAAAGACAAAAGAACAAATGCCAGCATTCTGTCTCAAGAAAACCCCATTAACATTGAAGCCATGTTTATACAGCACTAACTTCTTTGGACAGAACACATCAGCAGGATGCCTGACAACTGGCTTCCAAAACAGGTCCTATAGATGGCAGGACCATCATAGATGGTCACTGCTCTAGAGGTGAGCAAAAGAAAAGATTCAATGACAACTTGAAGGGCAATCTGAAAAAATGGGATATTAAAATTAATACCTAAGAGATTCAAGTGCTGAACTGACCACCAGCATGACAGACAAGGCATTGATCATTTAGAGCAAACCTGCCTCATTATGGAGGTAGATAGACAAAGCGTCAAAGGGAAAG
>NW_005842733.1:155757-168723 GCF_000455745.1 Alligator sinensis | reverse complement strand
GAGAGAGAAGGGAGCCAGCCTGGCTCCATAGCTCCCCCTGCCCTGTGCTCTTCCTGCCCTACTCTGGGCCCCGCCGGCGCTTGCCCTAGGCAAGCCAGGACAGGCCCTATGCTCCCACTCAGCTGTCGCTGTGCTCCCACCCATGCCTGCTTGCTGCCCCTTCCTCTCACATGCCACAGCCATTTCCCCCCCTCCCCCATCAGCCGCTCTGCACCACGGGGTTCCCAGGTGCAGCGCCACGACCGCAGGAGCAGCTGGGACAGAGCAGGAGAAGGGCAGCAGTGGCAGACAGGGGGCAAGTGACAATGAGCAGCAGCATGGGGCCCACACCAGTGCCCTGGAGCCAGGAGCGACAGGAGCACAGAGACCAGGCTTGCAGGAGCACTGGCGGGGGCTCTGCCTGCTGTAGGGGGCAGGGAGCAGGCTGTGAGCAAACCCTCCCCCTCCACAAGCCTCCCCAGCCACCCTCCCCCATACACTCCCAGCCACCCCACAAAATGCATACCCGCCCACACATCCACACCTATCCATCCCCCAACAAATCACACCTCCCCCATACCCACCTTCCCACCATATACAAGAGTAAGACTTCATTTTATGCTATTATACTAGCGCCTCTATGTACACTACACAAACACATGTAAATCAGGACAAAAATATTTTTTGAAATTAAACTAATGAACGTTGTAGTACGTGTTTGATATTTTTAGAATATAGTTTGGTATTTTTCTGATTCAGAGATGGCAAAGCCCCTTGCTGAAAGAACTAATTCTGGGAAGGAAGGGGAGGCAAAAGGTCAGGGGGTGGGACTTCTGGTCCCAAGATGGTGACCAGGGTGCAGGGCACCTGTCAAGGGGTGGGGCTACCCATGCAGCCCTCGATGACTTGCCAAAACTTGGTGAGCAGACCTCCACTCGAAATAATTGCCCGCCTCTGTTCTAGGGTCCTGGTGAAGATGAGGATTTGCAAACCACCCAGGATTATACACAGCCACAGTAAACAGCTATATGGGACCACTGAGATGATCCACCTGATTGCTGCAGCCTTTATTTCAAAGGGCTGTGCAAGCCTGCTGATGTGCTCCATCGAGTGGAGATGCAGCAGCAAAAAGCTGAATGGCTGGTCCTTCATTTGACAACTCGCTGAGAGTTAAGTAGGTTACGAACATGGGCGACTGGTGCCTCCTGAGTCGGTCGGCGACTGGGAGGGTGTGCCCCCACAGCCGATCCTGCCAACCTGCAAGTGGCAGCAGCCCGCCACTGGCACTTCCAGGTGAGCACGATCAGTCACAGTGGGGACCACCTGTCCTGGCGGCCCCACTCCCTGGCCAGAGCTCTCGGGGGGGGAGGGGGCACTAGCACTCTCACCTGCCCCCCCACCCGAGAACGCTGGCTGTGAGGGGATGCACCAGCGCTCTCAGGAGGTGCACGTGCACCCCTGTGCACCCCCTATGTGTCACCATTGGTTAGGAAATACCTGAATATGAAGAATCCAGATTCTACTGTAGTATCATGTCACAGATGTTACATAACTAATAATGGCTATGCATAATAATGGGTTCTTCTGTTCCTTGAAGGATTATTTTTATCAACTAGGCAAAACCTAACAAACATACAGGGCACGTCCAGAGGAGCATTCACTGCAAACCTGTCCACAAAACTGCAAACTGCATGCACCACACATGCATGCATTCACCATGCTGCTAATTTGCAGCACAACAGGTTTTTTGGCACCAGAAAATCCTAGCATCAAAAAAGATGTGCCAGAAAAAAGTGGGGCAGCACACATGGTGGCAGCACATGCCACCCAAAACTAAAGCCTGGCTGGTCAGAGCTATGCTCTGCTGCTGTTTGTGTAGCATAAAAATCCCATACTTCAACCAATATTTTAAAAATCTGAACAATTAAGTAAAGGATGAAGCAAGTCAAAGGATAGCTTTTGCCTATTATCTCAGAATCCTAATTAATGATAAAAATGTTGGCTTCTGGGCATACTTCATAACATTCAATATATGAAAATATTCTGAATATCCATAAGAGCATTCGGGTATTCTATTAACCAACTTCTATTTCTACTCATATGATGAAAACTACTTTTAATTCTCAAGCAGTGACTTGCTGTCTTTGTTAGCTTCTTTCTTCTCTGCCTTGTAATAAGCATTTCTTTAGTAGAAATATGCTATAATAACTCTGTTATTCACACTGGGCATTCAGAACTCACATGTTCTCTTTCTTTGACATGTGGATGTTAGGGTCTAAATTTTCAAAAGACTCTGAAAAGTATTTTTTCCCAGGACTTTCAGAACTCAAGAAAGCTAAATCTTTCTAATATAACACAAACCACACAGACACCACCAGTGCACACAAATATACTTTATCTGGTAGTTATTCTCTCCTACACTGTGCCATTAGGAAAAAAGGCAGCCTCATGATATTGCTTTTGTGTATACAGTTGGAACAAAGTGACAGACTGGTTCAGGAAATGCTAAAGGTAATTCATTAATCCATCTTTATTTCTCCTGAATGATAGGTAATAGTAGTAGGCAACCATCAACTCTTCTGGATCACGACGTATGCATTAGAGGTCACCCAGACCTTCAACACATATGCCTAGGCAAGAACATAGAGGAGTATAGGCTGCCAAGCCCTTCCATCCCCCCTTAGAACATTGAGACAGAATCCAAAGGTCAGACTGGGTCCAGGTGTTCAGTGCCTCAATGGCTGTAGTTATATGTACATCTGGGAACTGAACCCCAGGTCACCTGCATGGCAGAAAAAGATTCTACCACTGGACCACAACAGCAGGACTGAATGATAGGTGGGGTTCATGTAAACACAAGCCCCATCATTCAGTAAATCATGCAACATTTCACAATTACTAGAGCAGTGCAAAATCAGATGAGTATAAATTTATGAATTTCCTTTTGCAAGAACAATCAGTGGGCCCTTTGGATGGTTTCTATGGCCCCTTTTCTGCCATTTGTGAGCACTCAAGTTTTTAGTCACAAGACTATGGAAACACAGAAGCTGTTCCAGGGAACAGGGAGTCCTGACAGTCCCTTGGAAGGCTTTGGGAAAGATTTTCAATTCATTCCAGAGCTTCACTGACAGATTTTTTTCAGTATTCTGATATGGCTGGAAGGTGGTCGGCTTTCCACAGTGTTTGCATCTGTTCCCAACCAACTTTTTTTGGAGAGTCAAGACAATACTCTGAGGTGGGTCTGGTCTAGGCAAGATTTTTTATGCTTACAGTACTCAAGGACCCCAACCATAAGAGCCAACTGGGGAAAATCTAATCATAGAGGCAAGTCCCATGGACTTTCAGCTGTGGCCACAGTAACATAACATCTGATAAAGTGATCTCATGGTCACAGAAGCATATGCTATCTATATACTTGTTTAGTCTATAAGGTGCATGTCTACCCTACCTCCTGCCTTGAGTGACACTAGACGATGGCTATAGATATCTCCTTTGCCACAAGGCTCTGCTGCAACAATCAGTGAGCAGAAACCTGAGGCAGGGGTGTCCCACAGCCTGAGAACAAGGGATAGCTATATCTAGGCACTTCCTTAGGAACCAGAAACCAGTCTGAGTATCTCTTACATATTCCATATCTGCCTCCCAGCCCAGGACAAGGAGCAGACAGCAGGGGGTGCCAGCCTTCCAACTAGGGCAGGGGCAGGCAATTATTTCGGGCACAGGGCCACTTACCCTGTTTTGGCAAGCTGTCGAGGGCCGCATGGGTAGCCTCACTCCTTGACAGGTGCCCTCCCCCTTGACAGGTGCCCCCCCCTGGGTCACTATCTTAGGACCAATGTCCCAGGACCAGCATCAGTGGGGCCCAAAGTGGGGCACATGCTGGCAGGGGTCTGTGGAGCTGGGCTGGGTTGCAGCAGCAGGGGGAGGGGGGAGCTGGCCTGACTCCATAGAGCCCCTGCTGGCCAGGACCCCACGCTCCTGCTACCATGCTCTGGGCCCTACCGGCACTGGCCCCGGGACACCGGTGCAGGCCTGTGCTCCCGCTGGCTCCCCACCCACTCACTCCCAGTGCCCCCCAGCCCCGCGGCACAGGTGGGGGACAGTGCACAGCCTCGACCCCCTGCTCACCAGCAGGGAAGAAGCTGGTGCTGAGCACAAGGAAATGCAGCCCCTTGCCCGCCCTGTGACTGGTGCTCCCTGCTGCAGGCACTCGCAACCCTCGTGGGGCTGTCTGGAGTAGGCACAGGCAGCCCCACGTGGGCTGCAAGCAGCTGCAGCATGGGGCACCGGCGACGGGGCGGGCAAGGAGCCACTTTTCCCCATGCTCAGCACCAGCTTGTAACCTGGCCCTGCTGCCAGTCTGGGCCCCACCGGCTCTGGGCTCGCTCATTGGGGTTGTGCATGGTGGCAGCAGCTGCAGCCCCACTACTTGCTGTGCTGGGCAGTGTTAGCTGCTGCTGCTGCTGCCCACCCGAAGCTCGAACGCTGGGCAGCCCACAGGCAACCATGGCAAACACTGCCCAGCACGGCAAACAGGAGGGCTGCAGCTGCTGCCACCAGGCACAGCCCCAGTGGGTGAGCCCAGAGCCAGCGCGGGGCCCAGGCTAGCAGTGAGGCCAGGTTACAAGGTGGTGCTGAGTGCCGGGAAAAGCAGCCCCTTCCCATTATGGAAGTCAAAAGATCAGAGCAGGGCTCTTAAAGAAATTAAACTTAATCTAAAATATACAAACAGCAATCTCAAAATTACCCACCTTTCTTGGATCTTCACCCAGTGATCGCAAATAATATTTTTCATCCTTAAAACACCAACACAAAAGAAATGTGTCAATAGAACTAAAGAACAGAAATGATATATCCAACAAAGGGCTTCAACTAATGAGGCGCCTCATTAAAATGTGATGCAACTAAATGACACCTATAAATTCATCTACTCTGTTAACCTGCCTTTTCTTCTATTGCTTTCTTGTGGCTATCCAAGGAAATGGAAACAAAAGAAGATATACTAATTAAATGAAACAGGTAAACCCAAAGGTGCAAGGGTGCAATTCAATAATTAAAGAAAAGAAAGATAAAACCCCCACCCCTTTCTCAGCTTTTTCCCAGGCTCCTTCCCTGCCCTTTCCCCCTGGCTTACCTGAGTTTTCAGCACTGGGCAGCCATGTGGTCCCAGGCCATAAGCCCCTGCTTATGGGCTTCCAGCTGGGGGAGCAGAGCCAGGTGGGCTTCCCCTGGGTCCTACTGCCCTTGGTTCCTGTCATTTTTGACAGGAACCAAGGGCAGATAAATATTAATTTTCTATTTTTTTTAGGGGCCCCGCAGGCCAGATGGAATGGCCTCATGGGCCAGATGTAGCCCGTGGGCCGTATTTTGCCTACCACTGAACTAGGCACTGAAACCTCATCAAGGACAAAAATCAAAGCCAAGATCTTCAGAAGCCATCAGAGTTGATGGCACAACATCCTCGGCAGATGCAAGTCAGCCAAGAACACACCAGTTCCTTTGTCCTGGTAAAAAGAACATTTGTGGTCATGTATGAATTTAAGGTGATACCTATTCATTAAGCATGCAAATCGAGGTGTTCTATTATTTGTGTTCAATTTCCAGATTTCTTTGGCTATGTTAATTATGTTTTCTAAATAATATAACTAATAATACAAATTGAATCTGGCTGGGGGTAATTCCATTAACCAGGACTCTCTTTCTCTGCAATAAGCTTATGTTTTTTTACAGCACCATTACAGCTAAGTGACCAATCATAACAGAAATAAAACTACAGCTTATGACCAAAAATAGGCTGCAATTTGTGTGCACAAACTATTCATCAAACAACTGAAAATAACTAAATGTTCATAAAATTCATATCTTATATGCAAAAACAGAAAAAGTAAACAGAAAAAGTGGTATATTTATTGGCTAAAAAGAAGGAAAGGGGTTCCATTTATAATTTTAGTAGCTCTAAAGATAATCCTTCTGGTTTTACACATAGGAAGACTATGTACAACTACAAAAGTTACAGGAAGAAGGTGTTAATAAAAGGAATAGATTGAAAATGGCATCACAGACCACCATAATGATATTTTGTACCACTGATTCCATGTACATAATATTAAAGGGCATAGTTCAGCACATGTGTCTGTATGGTTATATTTAAGAACAGAAATAGTTCAAATGAAGCTAACAGACTTCATATGCTTGAGTTTTGTGTGCGAGTGCTTCCACAATCAGGATCCTACTCTTCCGAACATCAGTTTGTTCTGTATGGAATATGCAGAAAAGTAAGATATTGCACATACGAAAAATGGAATAAATCAGAATAATGAAAAAGTGAAGACTTTAGGGTAGGATTTATAGCAGTGAAATCAAAATGTGCTTTGCACAGGACACTGCAAACCAAAGAAAATGGGCATGCTGCTAAAGAAATCTGCAATTGTTTTTGTGTATGGAGACTTTAAACTAGCCAGCTAGTGACTGCTGTATTCCACTCTGAAACTGATGCTCCTATTCAGGGGTGTGTGTGTGTGTGTGTGTGTGTGTGTGTGTGTGTGTGTGTGTGTGTGTGTGTGTGTGTGTGTGTGTGTGTGTGTGTAACATAGCTTTGTATGGCTAGTGTATTTCACAATGCAAAAAGGATGTTATCAAAACAGCAGGAGATTAAGAAAAGGGAGCAAACCTGGTCAGTGGCCAGATATGAATCAGGGTCTGCAGATGTGTGTTAAGATGGGCAAGTTCACTTTTTCAGAGAGATTAAAAACAGTCAGCTGCTGCAGAATGAAAGATGATGCCAAACTACAAGTTGCACATCATTCAGGGCAAGCACAAGGCTTTGTATAGAGCTGCCCAACAGTAGCCCAGGAAGAGAAACTTTCACAATTTGGCAGGTGGATGGTGAGATAATCATGTGGATATGGGCACTGACCTGCCTGCTAGAATAGATATTAGAACAAAAAAGAGGAAGATACTGAGAAGATATTGGATTTCTTTTGGTAATTGTGACTTGCAGTTTATTATCATGTTAAAATTGGCCATCAACGGGTTTCGTTTTGTTTTGTTCTAAATTTTGAAGGAAAATTGATAATATCAGTACTCAGCTATCTCCTGTCACCACTATCTTGTCTTCTGACACAGCAGCATCTCATAACTTAGACCTGATGGAATCCTACTGATCTCTTTTGGGTCAAGGGCTGTGGTTATAGAAAATGACTGTAACAAAAAAGAATGACTGAGGGGGGTGGGGAGGTGCTGTATGCCAGAGGGCTAATGCTTTGTGCAACTGACAGCATTACAAATATGGTATTACCCTTCTCACTGCCTCTCTTGTTCTAAACCATAACTGGCCTGGCTATAAGGATAGTTCTTGGAATACAGGAATGTTCCTAACGTGGGTCATTATTACTCTCTCTTCAGCATGTGGGAGACTTCCCCCCCTCTTAAAGAGTGAAGTGGCTTCATCATTAAGAGGCCTTGATTGTCCTCAAGCAATTTTTAGATTTCCACTCTATTACCAATCTGACTTTTTTAGCAGGGGCCATGGAATGGGCAGCGGCTGTTTTATCTTCGTTATAATGCAGTGTTTGAAACATTTCAATTAGGCTTCAGATCAGGCCACAGCACTGAGACCGCCTTAACGAGGGTGAGTAATGACCTTGTGTTGCAGGTGGTTTTTGGCACACCATCAATTTTAATTCTTCTTGATCTTACTGTAACCCTTTGATACACTGGATCAAGGGTTCTCTTGAAATGCTTCAAGCACATCTTAGGATTTTCAGGAACCATTTTGACATGGTTTCATTCCTACTTGTGTCAGCAGAACCAGACTGTCACCTGCAAGTTCTCCATGTAAATTCAAATTACCAAAGATTAAAAGACCTCTGAAAACCTGGTCTATATGCAGATCAGTGCATACCTGCCCTGGTCCTTAAAAGAAGAGAACCTAAGGAAAATTTGGCAATAAGAATGCAGTAACCGCTTTGATGTTTGACGCCCAAATGGACTGAGTGGTGATTAGAGGCAGCAAGCAAGAGAGTACTTGAGTGAATTTAAAAAGACACAAGAAGAGATGGACTTTCAGAGACATGCTTCATGTTTGGTCCCCATCCACATTGATTGGTCTAGATTAAAGCCAATCATACTTGCTATAAATTAAAGCTAAACATACTTGCAATAAATTCCTGGGCCTATTGACTCCAATAGGATAAGGATATATCACCTGAACTTAGGGCATATTTGCATTTAGATCCAGTGCTCAGTCTCGCAGGTTGAACTGATCTCTAGATGCGCTGGGTATGTAAGAAGTGGATATGCTAACATTTTCAGACTGTTTCCCCAGTACTATGGGTTGAAGAGTTCTGATTTTCCTCCAGGATAATGAAACAGTAATTTAAGGAAAGGGACTAAAGCTTCCACCCCACAAACATCTTAGAATGAATTTTCCAGAACCTCCAAAACCTCAGCCTGTTTTATGTTATACAATTTTCCAAGGGGAGAAAACAAGGATCTTGCATACATAAGCTTCCTACCATGGTACCGATATCCTGGGAACAGGAAAAAGACAGTGAAATAGATATACAATCTGACACAAAACTCCCCAAACCCTTTAAATAGTACCTAGGCATGAACACTCCAGAATAATTCAGTATGCATGTCTTCAGTGTAAAAAGATACACAGGGCCTGAAGCTATTTCAGCTACTGCTTGAGTAGACCTGGACACCTAGGCAAGTAGGATGGAACAGGAACATGAGTCCCTCCAAAACAGTTAGTGTATACAGAAGTGCTCCAGGCACATTTTACATCACTGTAATTTAAAGCACTTTTTATAACACTATCAAGTTACACTGCTTTTTAACATGACAGAACTGCATGTTTGGAAGGAGGGGAGAGTGCTTCAAGCCTCCCTGCACTTTCCAGGTTAGGAGGCAGGGGGGACTCCACAGCCTCCTGGGGCTTCTCCACTGGTCAAAATTTTGACCAGCAACAGAAGTTATTTTAAACACTGTAGGTTGCTTAAGTGCTGTAAAATACAGCCCATCAAATTTAATACCTCATTTAACAAGGGTTCATTTAAATTATGGTACCCATTTTAAAGTGCTGTAAAGCCATGCACTTCTGTTAAGTCCCAGCAATAAAGCGCTTTAAATGGGAAAAAAAAGCAACTTTTGTATACACCTATCAGAGGTGGATGGATCTTCCTTCTGCTTGTGACTTGGTCTTAGGAGTAAGATGATAGTGTGTTACAAAAGCAAGTGTGTTACCATTTTTTTAGGGACTTGAGCAGGGTAGAATAGAATTGGACTCAGAGGTCCAATAGGTGGAACAGGATCTGCCCCTTGGGTCTTCTCCAAGAGAAGCATGTAATTCTTATCATTTTCAGTACACTGACCTCAGTTAGGGCTTGAGTGTGGCTGTCTACAAATACATACCCAAGGAGAGAGGATGCAATAACCTCTCTTTAAGCCAAGCCCAGTGTCTAGGTAAGAATGTGGTGCTTGTCCTGCTGTACAAGAATCAGCAGGCTCTAGCAACACCAGCTGGGCTTCATTAACGTGGGACAAGGACAGGACAAAGACTCTGCGCTGCCTTTTTCCTTAACAAGGCAGGAATATATCCTGTGTTGTCCTCAAGGATGTGGGAAGCAATCATTGTTTCAAGCAATTCAAAGGTTTTCCCAGAGAGGCCATGGCTAGTGCAGTTACAGTTGCATGTGAGCACTGCCTTGCCTAATTACCAGCTAAGCATTAAACCACAGTGTCATCCTGTTTTCCCAAAATGCCCTTTTCTTATTCACAGTGCATGCATTGGGACTGTATCACTGAGCATGGTGATTTACCGCGCTTCGCTGACATACTTACAAACAGAGCAAGCCACAATGTGCTCAGCAGTTCTGCTACTACTACCATTGAAAGCAATGGGCAAGCCATTTACAAGTAATAGCTTCCTGTGCTGTTTCATTCCTGAAGCTCTTCTTACCTGCAACAACAAAGATAGCCATTCAGATGAACCAGAGAAAGCCATGGGTTTTGCTGTAGATACATGGCACTGGCAGAGAACTGCTAAAAAGGCTTAAAACTTGCTATCAGTCATTTGATTTATTCAGGTAATGGATCTAACAATGTATTGATATGGCTCCAGTCACCATCTCAAATGGTTTGTCTGTCATTTTACTTTTTATTCTCAGTTTATTACAGTGCACTCCCCTTATACCAGACGTAGCTATTAAGGACAATCATTTATAGTGGACGAAACTGATTTCCCAAACCAAACATATTAGATACAATATATTTTTCACGGGAAGTACAAGGCAGAAAACTTGCACTCCACTGATATTTTCATGTGGAAAAAGGGTAGCAAGCTATAGGTATTTCTACTGCAATCTAAGCTGGCAGGTACAGAAATGACATGAGGGATCTCTGCAGGTTTTGCTTCAAACAAAACTGTTGCCTAAAAGGAGGAAAAACTCCTGTTAAAGTTATAGATGCCATAACCTTTGACATACAAAAGGAGAAGGTCATTTAGCACTGCCCTATTTACAGTATAATGAATACATGCCTTACATCTGTTGCAATTCTTAATAATGCTGGAAAAAGTCATAGTAATGTGTATTATTCCCAATTCAGAACCTCCAGCAACAATTATATTGCAACCAGTTGTATAATCATTATATTTCAATGCCATAGCATGGCCAAAGTGATGAATGGTTCTAAACCCCAAAGAGTTTGATCTGTTAAACACATATAAGGCACTGTCAAATAAATATTCTGATTTAATCACATGACTGAAACTGCATACTCCTAAATTGTAATCCCAGCTTTCTCTAGTTCCTGTTGCTCTGTAACTTTGACCAATCTACTTTAGAACAGCTCTAAATTTCACCAACTAAAAATAATACATACATACATGCCTTGCAGAGGGGTTAACTGGTTTAATTAGTTTGTGTCTAAAAACGCAACTTGCTATGAAAATGCTTGATATAGTTAAACAAATGAAAGCCCATTTTACATATTCTAGTAGAATCCAGAGAACTTCGGCAAAATTTATTAGTGTGATTTAGACGTGTACTTCAGCTGAAAACACTGCACTAACTTCAACCGGTAGAGAAAATTAACTTTCTTATTATGTGCTGTGACCGCAAAGGAAATTTACAATGATTTAGGATAAAAACCCTAGTTCACTAGGCAAAATGATAAAGATTCTCTTATGTAGGAAATAAATAGGCAGTGCTAACATGCTAACACTTGCATGTCTCCTTATGATACATGATCTAACATTTGTAAAATTCAAACTGAAGAACCAAGAGGCTTAGTGACTTGTCGGAGAGCACTTCAGGCTGCCTACTCCTGGATTTCTTATTACCATCTTGCATGGGAATACAAAGTAAAATAATTTGTGACCTGCAGGTAAAATTGGGGTTTTCAGGTCTGAAAAAAGATCAGTCCCAGTGAAGACACAATTCAGGGTTCAGGAAAACATCTTTCTTCTTGGCAACAGTCTCTGTGGTACAGCTTGGCCACAAAACCACATTTTTTCCCTATCACCTTCTTCCTCACTCAGAGAAAACAAAGCAGCTTTTCAGGAGTGGAGGTATCTGCCTGCAGGATTTCTGGAGTGGACATTTAATATAATCTAATAGAGAGGGAACCAACCAGAAACTCAAAAAACCTTAGGGTTGAGGTCCTTCTCTGCTGCTGGCTTGTTGCAAGTCACTTTCTGCTTCCATGCCCCCGTGTGCTCTGTGGTCTTTTTGTCTTGTCAGTTTACCCATAAATTCTTTGGGCAGAAACTGTTTGTTCCAACTATTGGTACAGCACCTGATACAACAGGAACCTGATCTCCACTGGGATATCTAGTTGCTACTATAATGTAAATAATAATAATAGGTTTCTCTCTATCATGCTAGCTTTAGCCAACCAACATGAGACAAATACACGTTTGCCTCCCTCTCAGTTATCTTTCCCCTGCATCCAATAATCACTTCTCTAGCAGTACATGAAAAAGGGAGCAGCCATAGAAAACAAAGGAACAGAGCTACCATAAACCTTAAATGACATGCTAACTGCCTTTGAGTGATGAAAGAAGCAGACATTATTTCCTGACATAATTTGTAGCAGAACCCCCTTCACTGGGGAGTGTTTCAGACCAGTGCTATACTATGTATTGTGAATCACAGGAAATATAAGCTAGGAAAAGTGGCTAAAATAGATGTTCCCATGCTTACCAAAAACCCAAGACCTTTAACAGAGGAGTCATGGCTTAAGCAGGCAGCCTTAACAGCTCTCCTGGCTCAGCTGCAATCAAGATACCATCTACTTAAATAAGCATTTATACTCCCAGTGATCCTAGAAGATGAATAACTGATCTCATTACCATGGTAAATACCCTTGAGGCAATGCACAGGCCAATACAATGTTACTTTCCACTGATAGAGTACCCGTTTCCAGGAGAATCTGAGGAATTTCTTGCCGTGTGGTAGTAATAAAGCTTTGCTTAGTCTACATCTGCCATAAAGTTCCCTTTGCAAACAGTGACTTTGAAATCTTTGACGCTGTTCATGGGAAACAGCTTGTTAGTCGGTGGGATTTTTCTGAACCAGTTCCCATATTTCAGCATTACTAGTGGGTGGAGTAGATCTGCAGGTGACAGCTCAAAAAGATTAAATGGGGAAATTGCTCAACTACTACAGTGATAGGTAGAATATGAAAATCTAGCAAAAGTCACTAGTTAGGAAGAAAGAACTCATCTCTCTATGTTTCCTAATTAATCTTCAGGAGCGAAGCCCCTGTATCAGGCCAAAAAAGCCTCCTTTTGAGGAGAAGTGTTGCTCCCTTTTCCTATAAGGAAATGATCTTCACTCACTTCCAGAGCTGGGAGTCACAACTGGCAGAAAGGTCAGGATGCAAATACTTGACAGAATAGAGGTAGCCTTTACTTCAAACATCTTCCCACCTTCATTGATCTATCCCTGACACATTAACTAAGTGGCAGAAGTTGTAGGG